>NC_056744.1:1193503354-1193528354 GCF_019279795.1 Protopterus annectens
CCTTTTCTTAGCACATTGTTAGTCGCTGCACAAAAGGAAGTACTACTCAAATTAACAATATCTATTGCAAAGTTATCTCTTGGAGATGAAATCACCTCCGTTTGTTCTTCCCCTTTGTCTTCCCTTTCTGCTGCGTTACATTGTACCATTTGGTAGTCCTTTTCATGGAGGGCCCTTGTGTTCGAAAAGGGCCAGTGACATGTCCATTGGAATGTCCATTGCAAGTAGCCACCACTCCAGCAAAACTAGTTCCCACTCTTGCTGTGTTATTTGTAGTACCATTTACATTGACACTCTGTTCATTATTGACCAAATTAACTGGTACTTCTTTCACTCTAGGAAAAACCTCCTTATTTCCTGTAGTCAACCCCTCTTTTTGTTTTGCCTATATAGTAATTTTTGCATGTGGAACAAGTAGCCATGTAGACAACATTTTCACTATGGCAATTAAAATATTTGTTTGCCCAAAATGTTTGTCCAAATGTTCTATTGTTCTCTCAACATAGGACTGGCAAGACCAGACAGGAGGAGAAGGTAACCACACACACCACAAACCCAGTCTCACATAGTACTATCACAACTTCAAATCATACACATAAACATACAAAGACATACTCGGAGGCTCTGATCAAAAATCTACCAAAACAGCAGAGGCCACCAAAGCAGACACCCAAACAACTGCCACCTCAGGACACAACACATGCAACACATAGACCACATAGTCAGTGTGCCAAACAGTCACAGCCCTTAAGGCCAAACACAATGCCAGACACACTCATCATTGGTGACTCCATAGTCAGACACACTGACGTCCCGCTCACCAGATTGAGTAAGGAGAAGGTCACAGTAAGCTGCCTGTCGGGCGCTAGAATCCGCCACATAACGCAAGCACTCAGGTCTCTCAACAGCAGGTACAAGTACGACTCAGTCATTGTCCACACTGGTGTGAACGACCTGAGACGTACCTCCTTGGACTACATGAAAAGAGACATAGAGGAGCTCTCTGATTATGTAGCCCAGGCAGTTATGACACTGACCTTGAGCAGTATCCTACCTTCACCAAGAATGATGCCACAATACAGAGACAAGATGATCAGCTTTAATAATTGGCTTAAACTCTGGTGTCATTCAAAGGGGATCCAATGTCTGTCTGCCTGGGATGACATGCTGGACAAGCCACGCTGCTTCGCAAGGGACGGCTTGCACCTGTCACCCC
Organism: Protopterus annectens; assembly: GCF_019279795.1. NCBI lineage: Eukaryota > Metazoa > Chordata > Ceratodontiformes > Protopteridae > Protopterus > Protopterus annectens. The sequence continues at coordinate 1,193,504,571 of NC_056744.1, forward strand.
TGGGCTTCCGGATATTGGCAAAGGCTCTTGTCACCCCCATAGTGCCTTTTTTAGGCAAGGCTCAAATTCTAAACCTACCACCCTAGAACACAAAAAAGGAAAAAAACTAAGGGTAATGCTGCTCAATGCCAGAAGTCTCAACCTCAAGATGCACATACTCTAGGCCCTTCTCAGTATGGAGAACATCGATGTCTGTGCTGTGACTGAAACCTGGTTCAAGGCTCCTGAGAGCACCCCGGCACTATCAGGTTTTACCTCATATCATGCGTTCCGGCCCCAAAATCCGGACACCACCAAGAAAGGAGGGGGGGTGTCCATATTCATCAAGGACACCCACACCTCAAGGTTGGTGGCAATGCACGATGCATCGGAGACCATCCAGGTGCAATTAACCATAGGCAAGACTGCTCTCCAATTTGTAGCATGTTACAGGCCACCCTCTCAAACTCAGGAACCTCACATAGCTTTCCTGAAAACACTGGAAGGGATAAATGTATCTCCAAACACCATCATACTAGGTGACTTCAACTACCCGAATATAGACTGGGATCCTACTCAAGCCCCAACACTCTAGCCCAAAGGTTCCTAGAGTTCATACACTCAAATGCCATGGAACAACTAGTCACCATCCCCACAAGAAGAGAAAACATACTAGATCTCATCATCATGAACATGGGGGTCACAATGTTCAACACCGGAAGTATACCCCTCACTGGTGAGATCAGATCATAAACTAATCTCACTGGAAGTCCACATCCCGCCCCCACCTGAGATAAAAAAGACCACAGTGAAGAACTTCTCAAAAGCCGACTTCACACTTCTAAAGACTAGTGTGGTCTCTTTTAAGGCCCCTGAGCCTGTGGAAACCATTACTCAAGCCGCTGAATCACTTACAAATGCCTTCTACCAGCACCTACAGGACTGCATGGATCAGGCAATCCCAAACAAAACAAAGACTCTTTGTACCAAAGGCAAGCGTCCAGTCTGGTGGACCCCAGCCATAAACAAGCTCTACAACAAAAGGAGGAAGCTACTACAAGATAGAGCAAAATCCTTAAAAGGGAAGACACCTTTGATCATTATAAGTAAAAAGCTAAGATCTCTCATAAAATCATCCAAGGCAAATTTTGAGAGAAAAGTCGCTAAGGACTCAAAAGACAATCATAAGGCCTTCTTTAGCTATGTTAGAAACCTGGGAGGAAACTCCCAGATATGCTCAGAATTAGTTCAAAATGATGTAAAAATCACTGAACCTACAGACATTGCCAACATACTGGCTGACAGGTTCAGTGCAAACTTCTCCCCCCTCCCCCCCAAAAGGAGAGATATCTATACCAGAGGATTGTAGCCCCCCAAACATCTCTAACACTCAGGTGAGAACTGCTCTCTCCAAGGCGAAAAACACAGCATCCATGGGACCAGATGGTGTCCACGGTTGTGTGTTCCACGAACTCAATGAGGAATTAAACCCGCAGTTAGGGCAGCTGTTTAATCTTAGCCTCACCTCAGGAGTGCATTCCAAGGAGTGGCGTACGGCAACTGTGGTCCCACTTCACAAAGGTGGTGCCTCCACCGACCCTGGAAATTACCGTCCCATCAGCTTGACAAGCCTCATCTGCAAGGCTATGGAGAGGATCATAATGGAACTCATAAATAAAGACATAGGGGACTTGCAGACTTTGGATCCAACCCAGTTTGGCTTTGTCAAAGGCAGATCATGCCTTTTAAACTTGGTTGACTTTTTCGAAACAGTCACCAAGGCCATTGATGAGGGAAAGGCAGTCCACACAGCCTACCTCGACCTGGCAAAGGCTTTCGTCACAATATCCCACTCAGGTATCATTGAAAAACTCAACAGCTTAAATGTAAACCCATACGTCACAAGATGGGTTGCAAACTGGCTAAGTGACAGAACCCACAGGGTCAGAGTTGCTGGCGCCATGTCAGACTCAAAGCCTGTCACAAGCGGTGTCCCGCAGGGCTCAGTCCTGGGCCCACTCTTATTCAGCATCTACTTTTCAGAAGTACAAGCAAACACAGGAGGGTTATGGCTGACAAAGTTTGCAGATGACTGCAAACTGGGTGCCATAGTCGAGAACACATCTGACACAGATATCCTTCAGAAGGGTCTTATAGAAATGGATAACTGGTGCCAGAGCCATGGCCTAAAGTTAAACGCCAAAAAATGCATACTCATACCCTTCGGGAAAAACAAGGTTACCCCTAGCTACCATATAGGTGGCAATCCACTAAGCACAGAAGAGGTTATCAGGGATCTGGGGACCCAGGTTGACAGTAACCTTTTGTTTGACACTCACGTTGCCAAAGTAGTTAGGAAGACCTTCTACATTGCCCACCTGATCATGAAGGGATTCACATCTAGATCAAGGGACGTCATCGTCCCCCTGTACTCATCACTCATCAGACCAATGATTGAGTACAATGCCCCATTCGGAATGTATCTGACCCGACACCTGCAGCAACTGGAAAGGCCCCAAAGTTCCTCACCAAAAGGATAAAGGGTCTCAAAAATATGTCTTATGCTGCCCGACTGAAGGAACTCCAGCTCTATTCAGTCGCTTACCGCCTGCTCAGAGGTCACCTGTGCCTGACATACAAGGCCATGTCCAACCCGGATTTGATGAACATGCTTCACGAAATGAAAGGTTGTTTGCACGGAAGCAGTTGCACGGCTCAAAAAGGCATGATACAAAAAACAAAAGGAAGAGCCAGCAAAACCAAACCCCATAAAATAATTTATTGAATATAATAAGGACAGCAAAAAAGTGCACAAACCGGTTTCAGCTGGTATACACAAACACAGCCTTCTTCAGTGTGAAACAAGTATACTTTAAGCATGCCTTTATATAGAATGTAAATCAATCTGATTGGTTATTTTAGAATTTGTCATTCAAACCGGGTGGGAAAAGCCCACCCAGCTTAACAATCCATTTTTTCTCTTTTGAATTGAGTAATGCATGCCAACATGTTTTATTGGATTTTTTACCCCTAATAATATCAATGATTGTGAACGTGAAGGATGCTGAAGGATGTATTAAATGATGTTTGTATAAAGCATTATTGAGTCTGCCCATTTTAATGTTACTGATATGCTCAGAAATTCTTAATCTAAATGGTCTGGATGTTTGACCTATGTAAAATGCTCCACATGAGCATGTAGCTAAATAAATCAGCCAATCTGAGCTACAATTTGCAAAAAAATTTATCTCATAAAGCTTGGAGGTATTTCTGCTAGTGAATTCTTTGGTTTTTGAAACTTTACAACAATTGGAAAATGTCCACAAGGGAAACAACCAATTAGTATGGCGCCTGTCAGTGTGCTTTGAATAGGTTCATAGTTTGGTGGATTGTGTCCATGTTTGTAATGACTGAATGTACTCCCCAAATTCTTACCTTTTCTAAATGAAAAAGAGCATCTGTTGGAAATAATGGGAAATAAATCAGTGTCATATTGTAATATGTTCCAATGTCTGTTGACACTCCCAATGAGGTTGTCAGTATTCCTGCCATATGTGGTGGTAAATCTGAGAGGTTGATTGGAAGGAGTATTCTTTGACTTATAAGTTAGTAAGTCAGTCCTATCCAAATGACCCGCATGATATATAGCGTCAAAGACATGGCCCATTTTGTATTTCCTGTTCTTGAATCTGTTGATAAGATCATTACTGTGTTCTCCATATGACACATTATCCGAACAAATGCGTTTCAATCTGATGAATTGTGATTTAGGAATGTTTTTGCATATGTGTGGAGGATGGAAACTACTGGCGTGTAGGATAGTATTATATTCGGGATGTTTTCTGAATATCTGTGTTTCCAAAGTATGGTCAGACAATCTGTGGATAGATACATCTAGGAATGTGATGTTGTTGAAATCATAATGTAGGGTAAAGTTTATACCCCATCGATTATTATTCAGATATTCAACAAATTCATACAGGTTTTGCAGATCACCTTTCCATACAGCCCAGCAATCATCAAGGTAACGTTGCCATATATCTAGATGTTCAAGATAGATGTTGTTACTGGTGTCATATATGAGATCCTTCTCCAAATACGCCATAAAAAGATCTGCATAAATTGGTGCAAATGAGGAGCCCATAGCAGTACCTTTAGTTTGCCAATAACAGACGTCTTCATAAAAGAAAACATTGTTGGTTAGAACATATAAAGCCATATCCAGTAGGAATTCGTTAAATTCACATGTATATAATCCCGAAGTTTGTAACCAGTAAAATAAAGATTCTAATCCTCCAGAGTGTGGTATGTTGGTGTATAAAGCACTAACATCCAAGGTACACATGCGCCATTCTGGTTCTAGTTGTGTATCTGAAATGATTTGTAAAAAATTAGTGGTATCCTGCAGACGTGAACGGATGAGTGTCAACAAAGGTTTCAGTTTCTCAGTCAGGAAAAGGGACAGGGGTTCAGTGAAATATCCCCTGCCTGATACAATGGGTCTCCCTGGGGGGTGTCTGGGGTCCTTGTGTATTTTGGGCAAGAAATATATATATTGATTAGATGGATCTTGTACTAAAAGTTGATGCATAAGGTTAGAATCAATGATGGAGGCATCCCTGGCATATGTAAGAAATTCAGAAATTTCTTTCTGAAATTTGGATGTTGGATTTATAACCATTTTAGAATAATATTTTGCATCAGATAGTTGTCTAAGAGCTTCGTTATTATAATCTTCCCAATTTAGAACCACTACAGCACCCCCTTTGTCGGCTGAAATTATGACAATGTCATGATTATTTTGTAGATGTTGAAACTTGTTGTTCAGCCCTCGTAAGGTTGTTAGATTGGGTATCAAATGGGGAGTGTGAATAATGTAAGTCATGGAGAACATTATTTTGAAACTGCAAAACAGCAGGGTGCATGGGGGGGTTGAATGTAGACTTGTGATATGTGAATTTTTGTATAGACTCACAATCATCAGAACAACCAAAAAACAATCTTAAGTTCAATAATCTGCAAAATGAGGAAACATCCTGTGCAAAAGAGTCTTCAGTAACAAAAAATCCTGGTACAAATGATAAGCCTTTATTAAGAACATTGGTTTCCAAAGGTGACAAAGCATAATTAGACAAATTTAAAACATTGTTATATGTATGTGGTACTACTTCGTCATTGCCATTTGTAGAAGACTCTGTATGTCTGACACCACCTTTATGTTTTCTCCCCCCTCTCTTATACCTGGTCCTAAAGGGACATTAGTCAGTGATCTCTTAGGGGTGGGTGAGCCTGCTGCAATCTGCACGTCACTCTCGGGGCCAGAGAATGGTTCCTCGGTAGACGAACCAGTGTCAGAAGTCCAATTGTTTTTCAATATAGATTTTGGTCTTTTTCTTTTAGTAGGACGGCTATGTGGGATATTGAATTTTACCTGTTTCTTGATTGTGCTAAAAGGATTATTGCCCTGGTAATCAGAAATATCTCTATTAAACTTATGTATTTTTTTAGTTTTCAGTTGTGTCTCCAAAATTTTGAGATCAGAAACCACTTTGGTTAAATGTTTTGCAAAAAAAGACTCTTTCTCAAAAGGTTTCACATCATTGGCCAAGGATAAAACAGTATTGATTTCTTTATCGATTGTCCGCTCATAATATTTGTTTAGTGCTTCAACAAATGCCATACTTGATTTGTGTTGGATATCTGCCCATTCGGACGATAAATCATCATCTATTTCGGCAACTAAGGGTTGAATTCTGACCCTTAGGCCTCAAGGAGTTATATTTTTGGCAATGTATGCCTTGAAAGGTTTGGCATGCCATACATTGGAGCGTAAAGACCTTATATGCTTATGGAGTTTCTCGAAGGCCAGATTACAAGTGGTCTCTGATCCCAGTGGTTCAGTAGTGTTGGAACTATCATGGGTTGAACCCAAACCAAAAGCACTCAGATCCTCCCGATCTGAGGAGAGTCCGGACACTAGACTAAATAGATCCATATTGGTCTATAAAAAATATATATGTAGATGGACAATAATAGCTGAAAAGCTACGTCCAAAAAAGGAACAATAATAGACCCAAGTAGAGACTACATTCCTGTTAAATGTCTACGTCAGAAATCAGGGTTATAAAAAAATAAAAAAATAAAAAAATAATAGTTATAGATATTTGGAAGACACACTTAGAAACCAAATTGGTTTAGCAAAATTATCAGTCAAATTATGTGACATATATCCAAACACCAGAGGCAATAACATAAGATGTCCCAAAATTATACAGACCAAACAGTAATGCTAATATCAAAAAAATATGTATTTATACTGCTGACATAAATGGAATGACAGCAAAAGATTAAATACTGAGTATAGATGGAAGCACCAAATGAATGGTCAACAAAAAAGTTCAGGTATTGCTAATGGCCCTTGGTGCTCAAACCGTATTAAGGTTTAAATGAAAAAGTATAAAAGTGAGAGTGAGATTAATGCTCAAAATATCAAAGGATGATCAAGTCCATGAAAAGGAAATGTATCTTACAAAAATGTAGAGATCGTATGATTTCCAAATTATCTCCATAGAGAAAAATGTTTGGATGAAATCATAAATGCATAGCAAAAAAAGTATACATTTCAAATGTGAACATAATTCAACCTCATGATGTAGGTATATCCTATGATAAAGAATGGTAATGTAGCCTGACAGATTTAAAAAGAGTCCAAAACTGTGGGTATCAAATCCTGGTTGGACAAAAAACAACTCATATAATATAAAAGTCAGTTATAACCATTGAATAACCTAATGGAAGTAACAGATAACTTTGGATCATTACCCCCAAAATTATAAAATTTAGGATATATTCATAGATGTAATAAGAAAAAAAAATTTTAAGTCAAAAAGAGACTCCAAAGAAGGGGACCAGTTGTAAAGTATGATACTATGTTCAAAAAACAGACGAGGAAGAATAATTCAATGTAACATAGTAAGCCCACATCTAATAACAAAGTAGTTAACCACACTATGCACAAAATTCCAACTGTTATTGTTTTATGACAAGGGATAATTGGCTTCAAGCAATAAAATGCCTAAGTATGTTATCAGAAATATTCAGTGAACCAACAAGTCAAAATCACAGTATGCATGAACTAAAATAAAATGACATATCATAAGGTGCTTTTTGGTCCAAGTAAATAGTACAAGCAATAAATTCAGATTAAATGTATATGATATAAGTCCAAGGAATATAATCCCAAATACAAGTCCTTCTTTTCGGTCTTGGTAGTTGAAAAAAGGGGGATGCCAATTATGCTGATGTTCATCTAGTTCAAAAAATGGTGAAAATGTTCAAAAACGCTAGTATTGCCCAATACACATAGACATCCAAACACAGAGTTGGTCCAAAAAGAAGCGACTCCCTATATTTCATCTATTGCTTATAAAAATAATTAGTTCAATACTATTATTGTATAAACACAAAAAAGCACATAGCGACACATGCACCAAATAACTAAACTGTTGTTGGAATACGAAGCACAACCCAACTAAGTAGGTAAACCAGAAAATTATGCTACTGGAATGCAAGTATGGCTAACACAAATAATGTATAAGTATAATAATCACATAGAGTCCAAACAAGTCAGTCACAATTGAATATATTGAGTCGCTAGTAAATATTTCCAATCTATTGTCAAAAGATGGCCACCAGATCTGATTGTGATCCCTTAGCAAACAAAATGGCGTAGATGTCGAAAAAACGCTGATTTGGCAGATCATGAGAAGGATTACATACACTGCCAAGGCCAAAAGTTATTATTCGTAAAATCGCATGAGGGTTTACTCCAAGGAAAAGTAGTTATATAAGCTGTGGAAACTCCTCTTCAGCAATGTCACTCAATATAAAAAACAGAAAATGTATAGGATTAGCCAGGCCAAAAACTCACTTTGAAGTACTCCACATGCACTAAGCATAACCTGAGAGGTTCGACTGATGAATCATTCCGAATATGGCAAAAATAGATGGCAAAATAACATAATCCAACTGTAGTACTCTCCCAACGGCAAAACTGGCACCAGGAAACTTTCGAAAACCACCAGAAAAAGGACTCTGAGAGTGAGCCTGGAGATTGCAGCCTGCTCACATCGAAACCAACACCCCAACTGGAAGCGAAGCCAAATTGCATGGGCGGGACTTCCTTAAATGCACGCAAACAGTAACAAACACCAAGCCTTTAAATAAGGCAAGCAGAAAAAGTCCAAATGAATAGCTAACGACACTGAGAGGTTTAGAAAATGTCAAATTCTTTTAGTCAAAAAGGCAAATGAGTAGATAAATTGGGCATGTATCTAGAAAAATATATTATTCAACACAATAAAATTGTGATATTCTTGTACCAAAAAACAGGATGGGAATCCCTATTCATAGAATGGGATAAGACCAAGGATAAGATAACCCATATAAGGGATATAAAAGTATATAAGTATATACAAAGGCAGTCCTTATAAATCAAAAATATGGATAAGCAAAAGCTAAGTGATAAACAAGCTTAAGAATATATACATAAAAAATATATATATATATATATAAATGGGGTTGGGCTTACAGCAAACATAGAAATCAAGTCATGAAATGAAAGGTTGTTTGCACGGAAGCAGTTGCACGGCTCAAAAAGGCATGATACAAAAAACAAAAGGAAGAGCCAGCAAAACCAAACCCCATAAAATAATTTATTGAATATAATAAGGACAGCAAAAAAGTGCACAAACCGGTTTTGGCTGGTATACACAAACACAGCCTTCTTCAGTGTGAAACAAGTATACTTTAAGCATGCCTTTATATAGAATGTAAATCAATCTGATTGGTTATTTTAGAATTTGTCATTCAAACCGGGTGGGAAAAGCCCACCCAGCTTAACAATCCATTTTTTCTCTTTTGAATTGAGTAATGCATGCCAACATGTTTTATTGGATTTTTTACCCCTAATAATATCAATGATTGTGAACGTGAAGGATGCTGAGGGATGTATTAAATGATGTTTGTATAAAGCATTATTGAGTCTGCCCGTTTTAATGTTACTGATATGCTCAGAAATTCTTAATCTAAATGGTCTGGATGTTTGACCTATGTAAAATGCTCCACATGAGCATGTAGCTAAATAAATCAGCCAATCAGAGCTACAATTTGCAAAATTTGGACTGACTTACTAACTTATAAGTCAAAGAATACTCCTTCCAATCAACCTCTCAGATTTACCACCACATATGGCAGGAATACTGACAACCTCATTGGGAGTGTCAACAGACATTGGAACATATTACAATATGACACTGATTTATTTCCCATTATTTCCAACAGATGCTCTTTTTCATTTAGAAAAGGTAAGAATTTGGGGAGTACATTCAGTCATTACAAACATGGACACAATCCACCAAACCATGAACCCATTCAAAGCACACTGACAGGCGCCATACTAATTGGTTGTTTCCGTTGTGGACATTGTTCCAATTGTTGTAAAGTTTCAAAAACCAAAGAATTCACTAGCAGAAATACCTCCAAGCTTTATGAGATAATTTTTTTTGCAAATTGTAGCTCAGATTGGCTGATTTATTTAGCTACATGCTCATGTGGAGCATTTTACATAGGTCAAACATCCAGACCATTTAGATTGAGAATTTCTGAGCATATCAGTAACATTAAAACGGGCAGACTCAATAATGCTTTATACAAACATCATTTAATACATCCCTCAGCATCCTTCACGTTCACAATCATTGATATTATTAGGGGTAAAAAATCCAATAAAACAGGTTGGCATGCATTACTCAATTCAAAAGAGAAAAAATGGATTGTTAAGCTGGGTGGGCTTTTCCCACCCAGTTTGAATGACAAATTCTAAAATAACCAATCAGATTGATTTACATTCTATATAAAGGCATGCTTAAAGTATACTTGTTTCACACTGAAGAAGGCTGTGTTTGTGTATACCAGCCGAAACCGGTTTGTGCACTTTTTTGCTGTCCTTATTATATTCAATAAATTATTTTATGGGGTTTGGTTTTGCTGGCTCTTCCTTTTGTTTTTTGGAACATGCTTCACCTCAAAAAATCTAGATCCCTCAGAACTACAAGGGCGGGAGACTTAAACCTTGACACGGTTCTTAATAGGACATGCTGGAGGGACAGATTCATCACCCAGAGACTCCCTATGCTGTGGAACAAAATCCCGGTACATGTGAGGCAGAGCACCTCGCTGGCTTTGTTCAAGAGAAATCTTGACCAATGGATGGGAGATCGCAGACATACCCCAGGGATTACCTCAGTGTCACTGCTTGACAGAGGCACAGCAAAATAATGGGCATAGTATCCTTCAAACTAAAGGGGTGGCGAAAGCCACAAAACTCTGGGCTAGGCTTATAAATGCCCTTGGGCAGATAGCCTAGTATGAACCTATGAACCTATGAACCTATTCACAGAGGCACTCAATGGACACTTACCCAAACAGCACAGACCAGCAAGACAGTCACCCATTCAGACACCATGACATGGCACATGCCAAGAGACACATATCTCATCTACACAGTGTGCCCTACAACCTAAGCTCCTAAGGCTAACCACCTTGCACAATACAGTGATCATGGGTAACTCAATACTGAGGCACACACATATCCCACTCACTAAGTTGTATATGAAGCAGGTAACAGCCAAATATCTATCACATGCCAACATTCAACACAACACAGCCAGTCATGGCACTCCACAACACACCTCCCTGGACTACTTGACAAGAGACATGGTTGAACTCTCTGATTATGTGGTCCAGGCATGTGTGACAGTAGCCCTGAGCAGTTTACTGTCATCACCCAGAATGATACTGCAGTACTATCAACAGATGATTGACTGCAACATTGGCTTACGTGTTTTGTGTCATTCTTGGGGATTCAGTATCTCTCTGCTTGTGATAACATGATTAACAGACCTCAATGACTTGTCACAGATGTCCTACATCTGTCAGCCCTGGGTTTCCAGGTGCAGGCTAAGTGTCTTGCCACCCCTATAATGCCTTATTGCACAGTGTTCCAAATGTAATCACCAGCATAACAGCTAGATATGTATGCAATATGAGGGTCATGCTGCTCAACAGTAGACATCTGTCAGGATGCAGTCACTCAAAGAACTCGTCGGAGTGGTGGACATTAACATTTCTGCTGTAATGGAGAGGTGGTTCACAGCAGCAGACAGCAGCCCTGCAGTATCAGGCTATAATGCATTCCACAGCTGTCAGCCCCCCAAACATGGACCACACCTCCACAGGTGGTGTTGTCTCCATATTCATTATTGGGACAAAAATGCAATTGTATTTGAAGGCGTTCATAACGTTTTTGGTATAACATTTTTTTTGTGTGTGGAACGTAATAAAAGAAGTGGCAGTACTTTTTCTCCTTGGTTCTCTTTTTTGTTTATTAGTCCATATTAATTATGGATAGGAACACCTCCAGACTAGTATCCAGCATAATGCATCAGAGATACTTCTGGTACAACTGCCTTGGGGTAATAGTGCAATCCAGACCATAGCCTGCTATAGCCTGCTATGGGTCCACATCTATGTCCCTAGGCTGTCAATACACATTCCTCAACACCCTGCCATCTATGAAGGTCCAACACAACACTGACATAGTATGAGACTTCTACTATCCCTCCATCACCTGGTAGCCAAGCACCAGTACAGTGACCCAACACTTCCTGGAATTCATAATTTCCAATGCCCGGTACAGGCCCAGTACAGGCTCATACTGACCCCCGGTAGAGGATGCAGCAACCTTGACCTGTGTTGACTACTTAAATATGGGACTGTTGCTCATCTACAGTTGTCAATCCCTGCATGATGAGATCCACACAGGCTGTAATCAACATGGTACTCAACATGTCAGCCACATCCCTCACAAAGGTAACCACTTTGCAAAATCCTCTCTAAAGCTGACTTTGCATCCATAAAAACAGGGGTGGATGACTTCACTGCACCTAAGCTGCATGACTGTCGAATCATACGCATAAGCACTTTAGAAACAGGTACATGAATGTATGGTACTGGCCATAGCCAACAGAACCCAGACACTGTCCTCCAAACAGTGGGACACAATGTGATGGTTCCCTGCCATTACTAAAGTGTACAACAAAAGGAGGACACTGTTGCAGAAAAAGGTGGTGTCCCATGACTGTTGAACCCCCTTATTAGCCTCAAACACAACTTGGGATCCCTCATGGAATCCCCTACAGGCATCTATGAAGGCAGAAATGCAGCAGACACTGACAACAATCACAAAAGCCTTTGATAATTATATCAAGAACCTCCACAGCATTAAACACAAGTGCTGTGAGTTACACCAAAATGCTAATTCCTATCCTGAGACAACAGATATTGGCCACAGTCTTGGCAACGCATTCAGTGCCAGCTTTACCCCTCTTTCTCCCCCCACAAGTGTACAATCACAATGGCAGATGAATGGCAGGCACCCAGCAGTACTGTAGGTCAGGTTTGACCTGCATTGTCCACAGGCAAGAATACAGCTTTCATGGGACTCCAACATATCCATGGCTGTGTTCTACATGACATACAAAGTGAACTTGGATCAAATCTGTGTGCCCTGGGCAGTCACAGCTTCACCTCAGGGTTTGTCCCTCAAACATGGTACACTGCTACATTCATCCCTCTCCATAAGGGGTTACGATCTACAGACCCTGGGGATTATTGGCCCCTTAGCCTGACAAGTCTACTATGTAGGGGTATGGACTGCATCACCAGGGACCTGACTGACCAAGATATAGGTGATCGCCTAACTCTGTACCCACACAATTTGGCTTTGTGAATGGTAGATCATGCCTGCTCAACCTGGTTGACAAATTGGAATGAGTCACCAGGGCTGTGTATGACAGTAAGGCATTGCATCAATCTGTCCAAAGCTTGTGATACCATTCCTCAGTGAGGGATTATTGGTAAACCCTACAAACTAGACATCAACCCATATATAATTGTTTGTTTTGCAAATTGGTTCACAGAACACGTAAGTATGACAGTGGCAAACTCCATGTCAGACTGGCAGGCAGTCACAAGTGGAGTCCCATGGGGATGAGTACTGGATAGTGTCCTGTCCAGCATCTACTTCTCAGGAGTCCAGCCCAACACAGAGGAACTCTGGCTGATCAAGTTCACAGAGAACTGCAAGCTGGGAGCTATCATTAACTCCACAAGAGATGCACACATCCCACAGAAAGTCCTCACTGAGACCACTGAGTGGTGTGGAAACCATGCCCAAAAGCTTGACACACAATATGTATCATCATCCCCCTTGGTAAAATACTAAGTTCGCAGTAAGTACCACACCGATGGGAGCCCAATGAACACTGTATGCATTATAATAGATCTGGGGACACAGATTGGTGGCAACTTCTCCTTTAAGCACCACATTGCCACTGTGGTTAGGAAGTCCTTCTATATGGCACATTGCATTACCAATGATTTTGCATGCAGGAAGACAGAGATAATGATCTCTGTCTATTATTCCCTCATTAGACCACTCCTCAAGTATTATGGCCCATTTGCCATGTGTCTTACTAGACACCTGCTACAGCTGGGGAAGCCACAAAAGCACCTCACAGAGGGATTCCTAGGCATTAAACACACATCCTACACAGACAGACTCAGCAGACCCAAGCTATTCTCTGTGTCATATCACCTAATTAGCAGCTATCTGTGCTTGACTTACAAAGCCATGTCTGACCCAGCTGGTTTAGAAATGCTACATATAAATATATCCACACTACACACTGTAGAGACCTCTACCTCAGTACTATAATTACCACGACATGCTGGTGGGACAGGTCCCTCACCAAGAGACTGCACATGCCCTGGAATACACTTCCCATACATGTCATGCATAGCACCCAGCTGACCCGGTTCCAGAGAAACTTGATGAGTGGATTGGTAATAGACAGTTCAACCCAAGGATCACTGCAGTGGCTATACTTTATACAGGCAGTAGGACATAACATCGGGTGGAACAATGGCAGGGCCCTTCTATGTGATAGGCTTGTTAAGGCCCCCTGGGCCATTACCTACTACACACTTGTGAACCTTTAAAGGGAATGACATCAACTGGACTGATAAAGTAGTGCAGTGGGTGTTTAACCTATCAAAATACTTTGTCCTACAAACAGACACACACACACTTACCAGGTGTGAGAGTAGAACCCCTAGCTAACTAGTGATTTGTATTATAGTGTTACACAGTTACCACACATGCTACAGAGCTTACTGGGGTGAGAGTTGGCCAGAGTTGCTGATATGGGGAATGACATCAGCAGGACTGATAAAGTAGGGCAGTGGGTGGGAAACATATCAAAATACTTCTACTTACTAACATACATGCTCACACACACATTTGCCAGAAGAGTAGAACCCCTGCCAAGCTAGTCATTTGTACTATAGTGTTAAGCATTTATCACATGCACTACTGAGTTTACAGGGCTGATAGCTGGCCAAGGTTGCTGATAAAGGACTGACATCATCTGGACTGATAAGGTGGGGCACTGCAAAGTGTCATGGGTGGGAATGGCATAAAACTAGTTCACCTATAAACAAACACACAACTCCATCAGTCTTGCACACACAACTGTCACGCACACACTTTTACATTTGCCAGATCTCCGAATAGAGCTCCTACCTAACTAGTTATTTGAACTACCGTGTTATACAGTTATCGCACATGCCACAGAGCTTATGGGGCTGAGGCCTGATGGAAGGCTCTTTTAAGATGACTGATATCTGCAGGACTGCTAAAGTGCGGAAAGGGGAGGTGCACTGGGTTTGAATGGACCCAAAAGCTTTCAGTTGTGAACACACACACTTTCACATTTGCCAGGACTGTGATTAGAACTCCTACTAACTAGTTATTTGTACTATCTTGTTATAGAGTTTTACACACACACACACACACACACACACACACACACACATGCACACACACGCACACACACTTTAACATTTGACAGGACTGTGATTAGAATTCTTACCTAACTAGATTTGTACTATTTTGTTATGCAGTTATCACATGCGCTACAGCGCTTATGGGGCTAAGGCCTGATGGAAGACACTTCTAAGATGGTTGATATCTTCAGGATTGCTAAGGTGAGGCAATGGAAAGTGCACTGCATGGGGAAGGCCTGCTCATTCCTAGATACTACTGACATTTCTGACATTTTTTGTATGAGCATGCCCAGTGTGTCCTTCCATAGTGCATGTGGGACTGCATTCCAGGGATTGTTGTACTCCAGTCCTGTTTGTTTTGTGCTACAGCCATACCTGTCAACCTGTTGCTGCAAGATATCTGGAGATAGCCTATCAAAATGTAGGGGCAATAGGCCATAGAATGATTGTGGCAATTTCTCTCAGTAATGTATGGGTTGCAAGGGTTACAGGGCTGGGTTTAGCAGACATTTGTCATATATGCCAATTGACACTGTCATGTACTGTTTCAGTACCTGGTGACATACCTCCTCAGATCATCACAGTGATTTACCAGAGGAATACAGGATGGATGATGCATACACAAGGTTTATGGGCCAAATACTATGCAGTCTTGCACTATCCAGCCTGTTGAGGGATGTGCCTATAAGCAATTGACAGCTGGTGCTGTGGAAATGGTCCAACACCTTGGTGATATATTACAATGGTGGAATCTCTGTGCATTTATGTTCTGGCCTGATCTGATTTTCAGTCCACAGCTGGGCAATGTAAATCAGACAGGATCAGGGTGTCAGGTAGACTCCAGATATAATTGCAGGGGCTAGGATATGTGGGAATGTGTGTGTCCTGGGCAGATATGTTTGGCTATAGCTACCATTACTTTGCATTGGGTTCTTCTCAATGGTTGACTGCACTTGGAGGGTCTTGTGTGTGTCAGACTGTTTGACTAGCCTGAAGGTGTATGTTTGTCACACATATATGTATGGCCCACTTCATTTTGCTTGGATGGCCACATGTTGGGGTCAGGATGTTCCATAGGATGAGTGATCAGGGAGGGGTGTGTTACTCCCCATGGCTGTAGCCCAGGGTTCTGTGGGTGCAGACATTCCACCATCTTCCAGAGTTAGGCCTGACTGCAGTGGGTGCATTGCCATATTTAAACTCCTAACCCTGTCTGTCAGCTGTACAGAGTATAACAGAATATCCACATCCATGACTCATATATCTTGTTGGTTACCCAACAAGTGTGGTTTTCCAGCAAATGTGTTTTGCAAGTCACTCAGGGTTGAAGTCAGATATTACAGGCAGTTGACATTTATTGTTATTTTATTTATTTATTTATTTAACATTTGTTTACCGGGAAAGTCCGACTGGACACAGGTCCTTTTTCAGCAGAGGACCAGGGTGAAAAGCTCCATGAGTAACAGTAAAATTTCATGCACACATTACAATAATCAATAAAGTATAAATTAAACAAAATGTAGTATACATAAGAACATACAAATTTGTTACATCTTGACACTAAAACCTAGGCTTTGAACATAGCTAGTACTATTTGTAAGTATGATTTATGTCAAGATATAAGGTTAAGACATTGCAGTTTCAGACTTCATACCCATCAGACATTCCATGCTACTACAAATCATTCCATCAACATTATAACATTATTAGAGCAGTATTTCACAGGTCGTCTTCTCTTTGGACCTTCATCACCCCATTATTCATGGCTTTATCCCAATATCTGGCTCCCTGAGGCAGGCAGGTTTGCTCCTAGGAGTTGTCAGCATGGCCTTTCTTTCCATTTTGTGGACTGTGTCATGTTGGTGTTGTGCACCCCATGACACTCCCTAAAAGGCACTGTGGGTGAGACATAGGTATTTGCAGAGGTCTGTAGGCCAGGCGTGACAGATGCAGGCCATCTGTAGCAGGGCAGTGCATTCTGATGATCATATGTTCCCAGGCTGCTGGCAGAAGACACCCTGGGATGGCACCAGTACATTGACTGTGGGTGTTACTGACAATTGCTTTCTGTTACTATTTTGCCATCAGTCTGGGTGACAGCTAGATGCTGCTTAAGTTTAGGAACATGTTACTGCATTTCTATGGGACTATGGGGGGGTGACATGACTGTAAATGTTACATATCTGCACAGACTGTGCTGATATTTGCTTAACATTTTGGTCCCATGTAGCATGGTGGTGTGCCCTATCTTTCAGACTACAGGCATAACAGTATCAACCACATGTCAGATTGATCTGGCATAGACATTTGTAGTTTCAGACCTCTTACCTTTCAAAGCCATACTGCCACTGCCACACCTGCTGTGATATCACTGTGTAAAAGTCTGTGGGTGGGGATTTCATGGGTGTCGCCATGTGGTGGCCTTTGCCAGATATTTCTGTATGGTTGTCTACAGCTGATCTGCTGTGTGGAGATGGTGGTGGATATGCGACCCCCACTTTGACATCCATGCATGTGACCTATGACAACCCCCAGTTATTTGGCTCATCACATATACTGCAATGGTATTTATCAACTAGAGTGGTACTACATGGTGTGGGTAGGGTAGTACTGGGGATACACATCCTGCTGTCCCACAGAGCTGTGAGTTGTCTTCTGCTATCTCAGCTACCCCATTCCTTTACATGCTTGATCAATTCCATAGATATACTATCATAAAAGTCCACCCCATTATTTTAATTTGTTACAGAGAATGGCTCACCTTGTGCCTGCGGCTGTTGTGAGGATGGTGCTTGAGGGCTGTCTATGTCAGATGCACAGGTCAGGTATAGGTGGTGTGATGTTTGGCAACCACTTTCCTGTATGAGTAAGAGAGAGAGACATCAGCCCCTGGGGGCCCTACAGTGTCAGTGTATGTGCTATGTGTTGTCTCTTTGCCAAGGCCAGGGCATACTGGACATGCCTCTGTCTGCCTACAGGAGCTGGCTCAGGATGTTCCTCCTCCAAGTCACTCTGTTTCTGTGGAGGCCTTGGCAATGGTGGGGGGGCTGTATGGCCCTTCCCCATGCTGTTCCTGCTGCAGCTGTTTCCGCAGGATCATATTGTGTAGCATGGTGCATATTATGAACATGTGTGCACATGTGGCTAGAGAGTACAGCAAGGTCCCACCAGATATGTCAAAGCAGCGGAACCATGACTCTAGCATTCCAAACACATGGTCTATAATGATCCTGGTTTGTGTGTGTGCCTCATTATTGCATTCTTGAGTAGGTGTGTGTGCATTTCTGATGGGTGTCATAATCCACGGGTCCAGTGCATAGCCAGCACCCCCACCAGATGGCCATATGGGATGTCCCCCCTGGCAAATTCCTGATTCAGCTGTGAGGAATGCCAGATGTGGGATTCTTGACAGCTTCCAGGGATGCCAGCACACATATTAATGATAATGCCCTGGGCATTGCACACGACCTGGAAGTTGATTGAGTGGAAGCCCTTGTGGTTTACATAGAACCTACCCTGCTCACTGGCTGGTGCTTTAATGTGGATGTGCATGCAGTCTATGGCACCCAGTACCTCTGGGTAGTCTGCTACATGGTGGAAGAGGTGTATATTGCTGGTCCTCTCCTCACGGGAGCTAGGGAAGTAAATGTGTTCACCAGCATGTGGTAGCATGGCATCCAGGAACTGGCAGAGTACCCTGGATGCAGATGCCTGTGAGACCATCATGATGTCTCCAGTAGGTCTTTGGAAAGTACCTGTAGCTAGTATTCTTAAAGCTACACATACATTGGTATCCACTGAGATGGGTTCCCCTCTGTTGTCTCTGGGTCTGTGATGAGGCCGGCACAGCTTGATAAGTTATTAAAGTATGTCCCTGTCCACCCTGTAGCACTCTACTGTCTCCAGATCATGTAGGCCATGGTAGGTTACCCTGGGTCTGAACACGCTTCTCCTCCTCCTCAGTCTGTGATGGTTGCCAGTATTATCCTCCTCATCGCCCTCAGCCTCTAGCACATACTGATGTATCAAAATGACAGCGGCCCCTAACATTTTGTCAGTTAAAATTCCTCTGAGTGTGGACACCAATGGTGCAGAGTTTGTGGGAAAAACCAGACTGAAAGGTGTTTGCACAGTTTATACTGTTGTGCTACAGATGCTGCCTGTATGATTGGCTGGCTATGATACTTTCCACCTCCCTGCTATTTTATTTGTACTTGATTGCTTTCATTATACTATTTCCCTTTTTTTCTTTTTTTCCATTCCCATTTCGGCCCCTTTTAAGCCCTGAGGCATGCCGCGCAAACCCGCTGCCCAAATATAAACAGTTCTGCTATTTCCATTTTTTTTGTGTTTGTTTTGGACCTGGTGCATGCTGCACAAACCCGTTTAGGTAAAGTAAACACTTTGAAACATAAATGGCACTCCCTGGATGCGAACACACTCTTCATTTCATGGAATAAGTCAATACAGTCTCAGAGACCCCCCCCCCCCGCTTAGCTGTGTTTAGCTAAGCTCAAATTAGCCGTGGCGCTCCAATGTGCTTACACTAAACATGACACACCCCCTTTTTATGTCAGCTGTTTTTCCTGCTTACACCACTGTCTTATAGCTCCTACATGGTTAGGTGCAGCCAGAGAATGGTCTCCCATTTAGTGATTCAGTAAAATTTGCTCATTTGCATACCCCTCTGCATTAGTCCCTTGTTACACCACTGCACCAGAGCCTTCCTCCTTAGCAACCAGTGTTACCTGTTATTGTTTTGATTCTGCATACCATGCACTATAATGGCAAAATGCAGATTTCACTTAAAATTGTCTTTTCACATTTTTTTTTTTTTGGGCACGATCCCATTTGCGTGCCACTGCCCTATGCGTAAATGGCCGAAATCGGCCAAAAAAATAAACTTTGATTCTTATACTTTTGGAACTCTTTTCCATGCCAATGGCCATATTTTTAGCCATTGGCATGCCTAATGATTATAACACATGCTTTACTTTGAGCTGTCATGCCTGCATTTTGATTTTTGCAGAAATGTATTCAGTTAGTAACTGAATACATTTCTGCCCCTCACACTGTTCTTGCACAGATGCCTGCCTGCTTACTGAATCGCTAATTCACCTCATTTGCATGTTTTTCACCAGCAAATGAGGTAATTGGCATAATTCAGTGGTGACCATGCAAGAATAGTGCTAGCAGACTCATGCACGCCCCAAACCTTGTTTACTGGATCACTCAGCGGCCATATTCTGTGCAGGAGCTGCTAGGTCTGCTATGATCTGGTCAGCCAGCAAACATAATATGCTACTTTTCAAAATATATTATAATAAAACAGCTCTCAGCTAAGCTTCCTTTCCAATATAGTGGCTCCACTGCTTCAGTAAACTTTTCCCCCACTTATTCACTTGCCCCATTTACCATTTTTTTCACCCAAAATATTATTTGCTTGCTTCCCTACAACCCAGATAATTAACCATTTCATTAAATTATCTCCTGTTTAATGCAACCATTCACCAGCTGCAATTCCATCCTATCTCCCCCACCTAAGTGACACCAAATAAATATTTATTTATTGATTGATTGATTTGTTTTTCTTTACTGGGAAAGTCCGACTGGGTAATACTCATTTTCAGAAGAGGCCCAGAGAGAAAAACTCCCTTTGCTTACATTGCATTATACTAAGTTCCAGTCAAACACAGAGTAGTTATATTTATATTTATATGCAAACACTAGTTACATTTATATAGTACATATACATTCTAAGATTTTACAGAGGTGGAAATAACTAAGAGAAAGCACACGTGTAACTTAGTTGATTGTACAGGCAGCAGTTATGTACAAAAATTGTTGTGTTATTTCAGTAAGAGGTTGTGAATATTATGTTTAAGAAGAGTATTTGGATAGTATTGTACAGTGAAAAAGGTTTTACCCTGTGATAAGCATGTACAGGACCAGGACTGATTAAGATGTTGTTTAAGCATTGGTTTAAAACTACTGAGTTTGTTTGAGAGTTTTATTTGCATGTGGATACTATTCTACTCTGAGCAATTCACTGGGTATAGAGTGAGTCTCCTGCAATATTATTTCACTTATTTGTAAGTAATAAGAATCTGTTACTAGAACTGAGGTCCCATGCTGGACAATAACGTTTTGTAGTGCAGGACATTCTTCTGGATGATTAATGAGTTTGTGTGCTGTAGTCAGTTGTGAATATATTAGACAGTTGTGCAATTCAAGCCAGTTTAATGATTTTAAGCTAAGACAATGGTGGGTTTTATGAGGGAGACTGGTGGCAAATTTAGCTATTTTATTATAGCAGGAGGCAAGTTTCTTTCTTTGAGTATGTTTGTTAGGATAGGAGCATCATATAAGAGAGTCTGCAAAAAGAAGGTGGTGGCTAGAGTTTTTCTTGCAGTATCTGTAAGGAATCCTTTGATCGTGTAAAGGGAACCTAGTTTCTGGTGTGTAGATTTAATGGTGTGCAATATACGCTGGTCTTATTTGACATTGTCATGTATTATAATGCCAAGAAGTTTAACGTGAGTTACATTTTCAATGACAGTATTATTTGCTGACTTTATGGTAAAAGATTGATTTTGATTTTGGCAACTTTTGAGGTAAAAAGCATTAACTTAGTTTTCTTGGGGTGAAGTAGGAGCTCTGATTCTTTGAGCAATGTTTCTACAGAGGGGAAAGTTTTTTGAGTAATGTCTTGGAGCTTACTTATTGTTGAGGCCACACATATTAATGTTGAGTCATTTGCATATTGAACTAAACTAGCAAGGTGAGTGGCGGTGTGGAGATCATTAATAAATATATTAAGTAATCGAGGACCCAGGATAGAGCCCTGAGGAGCACCAGTAGTAACTGGTTAAAAGGATAAGTAGGTCTGTTGCCATTTAATGGCTTGTTGCCTTCCAGATACATAACAATGGAACCACAGCAAGGAGTACTTCGAAAGTCCTATTGAGGACAGTCGAATGAGCAGCTGCTGGTGAGAGACAGTATCAAATGTCTTTGACAAGTGTAAGAACATGGTGGATACAAGCAGACCATTGATTCTATGTCAATTTATTATATTGGTAAAATGTAATAGAGCAGTAGTGATGCTGTGTTGGGGCTAAAGGCCATGTTGTGTTTCTGAGAGCAGGTTATTTCAGGTTAGGTATTGCATCAGCTGCATATAGATACATTTCTCTAATATTTTGGAGAGGGGGAAGAGAATTGTTATCTCTCTGTAGTTATTAAATGCTATAGATGTTTCACCTATGTGCAGTGGTATTAGTGGTCACAATGGCAATGAGGTAAGAACTCATCATCAGCAAATGTGCATGTTTCTGAATCACCATTAACTACGTGGAGTGGGAAAAAACGCATCCTGTGGTGCACACACACACAGAAACACACACACATGCATACTCACAGACTCACACTCACATATACAGCACACACACACACACACACACACACAGAAACACACACACACATGCATACTCACAGACTCACACTCACATATACAGCATGTATCACATACCTACCGCTGTGTTGTCAGAACATACCTGATGTCTCCTGACCCTGTAAATCATGGATGACTGCAGTCAATCATTAATGCTAGGCATTGGGGTTTCAATCTTCATATCCTTAGGTATATTCAGGGTAATGTAAAAAGCTGTTAGTCTAGCAACTTTCACAGTCTGTAGGATGCAAAATTTAACTCTGTTCCTGGTATTGTCCTGTCTTGTGCTATGAAGTTGAGAGGTATGCGTACTGTTCCCTGTCTCTCCCTCTAGGGCATCACAAACTGTTTCAGACATTGAATAATGCCCAAGATCCAAAAAATATATGTAAAAAAGCCCTTGCTGGACTGACTTTTCACATAGCACAGTGGATTAGTGCCAAAGTTTACTGTAACAAGGGTGTAGAGGGAGTATTTTCTTTCCTCCTAGTGCCTTTAACACATTACCTAAATATTACCCCGGTGTTTAGTGGTTCTTTATGCAATGGTGTATTTATTTATTTGTAATTAAGTACCTTTAAGTCACACTAACTATAATATCTCCAGTGTCTAGTGTTCCACCCATCCCCATTATGTGTATATGCTGCTACAGCACAAATGATTTTCCCTAGAGGGGTTCACCTGACCCACATTATACACAAGAGCCTTTAAGGCACAAAAGGATCAATTCTCCCTGGCATCCAGTGTTCCCCATCCTGATCCCCAGCACATGTAAGTGCCATTAAGACACAAAAGGAAGATTTATCTGGTGGCTAGTGGTCTCCACCAACCCACTGCCGAAGTTTGGAAGACTTTCCTAGGGATTCATAAAGAGATTCATAAAGAGACCCACTGTTTGTGTTAAGGGCAGCAATACATAGGCTCTGTATCCATGATGTACAGATTTAAGATCTAGAGACTCATTAGTCATAATGGCCTTTCCTTGTTATTTTACTGGGTATGGAATTATGAGGGTCTATGTTAAATCATCGAACGCTTAAAATGCAAACAATGATTTATCGAACCCATGTAAGCAAAAGCTTACAATCTCGAATGCTTAGAACAGCACTTTTTTTTCCAAGGGAAAAAAAATTGCTGTTCTACAAAACAAAAAAAAAATTGTAAAGCCCCCCCCCCCTACTTAAACATATCAACTCCGGGATCACACTACTGTCACAAAAACAGCAAAGTAACGAAAGCGGCCAAGCAATTTCTTTCCCAGGGAAAGAATTCACTTATATGCCGTTTCGGTATTGTGCCTTTTCGTGCTTTCAAGTTCGATCAAGACGCATTTGAAAAAATGCATCTTCGATCATTTAACAAGAACCTGAATTATGATGGCCATA
>NC_056744.1:1193530854-1193630854 GCF_019279795.1 Protopterus annectens
ATTGTAGAATAGTAAGAGCTGCAACGGAAGAGCTAATAACAGGAGTGGAAAGGAGAAGTAGATATTAGGTATATGGTAGGAAATGGAGAGGCAGTTGGGAAAATGCTGGGTACGAGTCTGTAAGTTGGATAGGTTAGGAGAATAAGTAAGCAAAGTTTTTTCAGCCATGGAACTTAGGTTATGATGACATCATTCACAGAAGTATTACTGGTTGCATCTTCTATTTATTATTATCAGCCTTTCAACACACTGGCATTGTGAATGTTTACTAGTGAATTATTTTCATCCCACTTTTCACATTTAGCAGCCACTGAAAAATAGCTCCAATTCTTAATAATCCAACATCTGACAGGATAAAATATCCTTGTCAACATGTCACTTTTTGTTGGCTACCTTAATTTCTGTACACGGCAAGCTATTAACTTTAATGTTATCTTCAACTTTATCCACTGTTTAAAAATCAAGGCATAAAAAATGGCACAGGAATGAAAATGTCAGAAATTACTTTATTGTATGAAATTTTAGACTTGATTTCCTTACACTGTTAACCACATGTTTCTACTCCAGTGTCTTATATTAGCACTAACGCTATTACCACCTAATATTATATTTCAGGCTTGTTTTTTTGTATCCCAGTTTGTTATAAATGCATTTTCATTTTTCTGCAAATTGCAACTTATCATAAAATGTCCACAAATCATACTATATATGTCACAGTACATTGTATACATTTGCAGTTATCCACAGTTCTCCTAAATGATAGAGGAAAGTAATCATATTACATGAAGTACCCACATATTATACTAAAGAGGCTCCTTCATCTTAAAGCCTTTTTCAGCATAAATCCCCCTAATCACATCCTTAATTAACTTATGTAGTGTTTCTTACTAATTTAATGCTTCCTCGTTTGTTTCTGCACCAATATTAAGACCATATACAATATTTTATAAAAGACGCTGGGGGGAAAAGTATTTTCATTTTGTTATCTGTGAAGGTTCTTCTGATCATTCACTATGTCTATTTAAATGGTCCGAATTTAGTAATAGTAATGAGTCTCTGGATCTGAAATCTGTACATCGTGGATGTTACATGGCCTTTGTATTGCTGCCCTTAACACAAACAATGGTTCCCTTTATGAATTCCTAGGGAAGTCTTCTAGACTCTAAAACTGTATAATATAAAATGTGAGAGATACTTATATTTTGAGATACATAAGGACTTTTGAAATTCAACTGGTACAAAAAAATATCAAAACACAGCAGTATTGATTTACCTAAATTTTGGATGTGCAAGCCTGCAAGTTTTAAAATAGCTAACTATTTACATCAAAGTCTCAGTACAGCTATTTGCTTTTTTATTTTTATATGTTTTTACTTCCTGTTTTTCTCAATTTAAGACTCACAGCTATAAATATTTAATAATTTAGTCTCACTAATAATTGATACATTTCCTTCTAAAATATTTATTTTGCTGTCTCTACACTGGCTAACTTTTAAAATCTATATGATTATGTTTGTTTTCCATTTGGTTGTTTCAATGACCATTATTTGCCAGAAAACATCCAGAAGTGTCTGAAAAAAATATATAAAACCAAGAATAAGGGACATCAGCAACTAAAGAGTACAACATGTTGAAAGATACTGGGCATGTTCACATAAGGCAAGCCTGCCTAATTGCTCTCATAAAAGCAACATCTATAGAAAGTTCCTTTGTACTCGCATAGGTTCATAGGTCATATGTGTGTACTAGGCTAATGGCCCTGGGGCCTTTACAAGCCTAGCCCATAAAAATGCCCTGGCATAGTGCCGCCCATCGTTAGTTCCCAGCGCCTCTATCAAGTAGAGTCCTTTGAGTGATTCCCAGGGTGAACTTTCTATTTCCCATCCACTCATCAACATTTTTCTTGAAGAGGTCTAGTGAGGTGCTCTGCTTGACATGTATGGGAAGTGTATTCCAGAGCATGGGCAGTCTCCAGGTTATAAACCTGCCCCCCCAGCATGTTCTGTTGATTGTGGTAATGGGGATGAGGTCTCTAGAGTGTGTGGTGTGGAGGGATTTGAATTTCTTTAGATGTAGCATTTCTAACAGAGCTGGGTCAGACATGGCTTTGTAAGTTAAGGAGAGATCTCCTCTTAGTAGATGATATGAGACAGACAATAGCTGGAGATTTTTGAGTCTGTCCATGTAGGTCATGTATTTAAGGCCTAAGATCCTCTTTGTGAGATACTTTTGTGGCCTCCCAGCTGTTGCAGGTGTCTAGAGAGCTACATGCCAAATGGGGCATTATACTCTATGACTGGTCTAATGAGGGAAGAGTAGAGAGAAATGATGACCTCTTTCTTCCTGGATGCAAAACCCTTGGTAATGAGATGTGCCACATAGAAGGACTTTCTGACCACAGTGGCAATGTGATGGTCGAAGGAGAGGTTGCTGTCAACCTGTGTCCCCAGATCTCTTATAACGCCTTCAGTGTTCAGTGGGCTCCCATTGATGTGGTAATTAGTGGGAACTGAGTTTTTCCCAAAGAGGATGATGATGCATTTTTTGGCATTAAGCTTAAGGCCATGGTTTCGACACCAGTCATTGGTCTCAGTGAGGCCTTTCTTTAGGATGTCTGCATCATTTAGGGAGTTAATAATGGCTCCCAGCTTGCAGTCATGTGTGAATTTGGTGAGCAGAGTCCCTCTGTGCTGGCCTGGACTTCTGAGAAGTAGATGCCAAACAGGAGAGGATCCAGGGCCAATCCCTGTGAGACTCCACTCGTGACTGGTCAGCAGTCTGACTTCTAGTCCGCTACCTTCACACTGTGGGTCCTATCTTTGAGCCAATTTGCAATCCACCTAACGATATTTATTTATTTATTTATTTATTTATTTATTTATTTATTTATGTATTTCCAGTTTGATTACCGGGGAAGTCCACTGAGCCCAAAGAGCCCATTTTCAGTGGAGGCCCAGGGAGAAACGCTCCATGAAACAGATTACAGTAAAGATAGCAGTCCAATAAAAATAAAAGTACAAGTACAAATTCATATCAAATAATACAAAGCATGAGCAATATTGCCCACAGTGGAAAATATCGTGCAGATACATTTTAACAAATTCACACAGTTAAAGTCAAAAGTCAGAAGCTATTTACAATATTTACAGAGTGTGAGAGATCGTATGGGAATTAGCTATAGAAGGTTATAGCCAGCTATAAGGTGCTTACGAACTCAGGAGGATACCCTCCCAGGGGCTTTTGTTAAAGATTTCTAGGTAGGGAGAATGCATTTCCATTTCCATTTAGAGGAGAGGTAGGTGGAAAGCTAAGTTTTGAAGTTTGTGTTTGATATTGTCCTTAGTGTAGAAGCAAGAAAGTTTCATTTCTTACTTAAGGAGAAGGAGAGAAGTTGTCCAGCAGGACGTTTAGGTTTGTGGACAGTAATTAAGTTTTGGTGTTCAGATCTGAGATTTCTATTTGGGGTGTATGGGGGAAGGATGTTCGTTAGAGTGGGGCATTTGGTTGGATTAAATATTAATCTATGTGCTGTAGTAAGCTGGAGGAAGTCTAGGTAATTTGTGAAGTCTAACCAGTTGATGGATTGGAGGGTAACACATTGATGAGTGGAATGTTTGGCTTTGGAGGCAAATTTAGAAATTTTGTTATAACAGCTTTCAAGTTTGGAAGTGATGGAAGAAGATAGGCTAGTTAGTAGAGGGTTGCTGTACAAAAGGGAGGGAAGGAGGTAAGAGGAGACCAGAATATGCCAGGTAGAAGTAGAAAGGAAGTGTTTTTTCCTGTATAGCATACCTACTTTAGGAGGGTTTTCTTTATATTTTGCTGAATATGGATGTTGAACTTGAGGTGTTTGTCTATAGTTACACTGAGTAGTTTGGCAAAGGGGACAACTTTGACCAGAGAGCTGCTTTGGCTAAGGACTTGGTATGAATTTTTATCAAAAGAGAAAGATTTTGAGGGTGTGGATAGTAGTATTTTAGATTTGTTAGCATTAAGAGAAAGGTGGTTTTTGGTGCATCCAGATCTCAGTAGTCAAGAAGGCAGTCTGAGTTTTAGATAGGAGTTCAGGGAGGTTGGAGACAGAGCAGACAAATGTAGAGTCATCTGCATATTGGATGACTTTGACATTAGGAATAGCAGAGTGAAAGTTGTTGATAAAGATATTAAACAGTATTGGTCCGAGGATGGACCTCTGTGGTACTCCAGTGGGGGAGGGGGTAAGAAAGGTGAGGTGCCTTTTTTCCATTTCACAGCCTGAGATCTATTGGATAGATAGATTAAGAACCAGGAAAGTGTGTTTTGGGAGAGATTTAGGCTTGAAAGGTGACTTAGAAGGTGCTTTTGGGAAACAGTATTGAATGCTTTAGAGAGATGTATGAGCACTGTGGATACTAAGTTCCCAGAATCGTGGGCTTGATTGACAGTTTCTAAGAATGGCAGTAGAACTGTTATGGTGGTATGTCCTGGTTGGAAGCCAAGTTGGGTAGGAGTAAGAAGTTGGTTTTTAGTCAGAAAAGGCATAAGTTGGAGCTGGATGCATTTTTCTAGGATTTTGGAGATTGGAGAGAGAAGAGCTATAGGGCAGAAGTTTGAAATGTTAGTGTTTTTGCCTCCTTTGTGGAAAGGAAGAATAAAGGTGGAATGCCAAAGTTTAGGGACACATGATTCCTTTATGGATCTATTAATTAGGATACTAATTGGGACAGCTATACCATTGGTACCAGACTTGAGAAAGGAAGAGGGGATGTTGTCAGGTGCAGTGGAGCAGGGTTTAAGTTTGGATAAAAGTCTTTTTATGTAGTTAGTGGAGATAGGTTTAAGCTCAAACATGGGGGGAAATTATTTGGGGATTTAGATGAGGTGTAATGTAGGAGAGATGGGTCATTGTTGGGAAAAGTTTTCGTTAGGTCGGATATTTATTCTATAAAGAAAAAGTTGAATAGTGAGGCTAATTCGAGGTCAGATTTACTTGGGTCTGGACAGGGGTTGTTTTTGGAGTCTGGGTTGAGGAGTGAGTTTATGAAGTTCTAAAAACGCCTAGGGTTTTGTGGATGGTTGGACTAGAGCTTAGTGTAGTAGGATTTTTTTTGTCTTTGAAGGTTTGCTTTTTGCAAAGTTACGGAACTGTGTATATTGGAGAAGGGTTTTCGGAAGTTTATTCTTTTGCTAAAGCTTCCAGGATTTGTCTCTTTGATGCATAATTTGTTTTGTTTCTTTGGTTAACCAATGGGCACTTAGAGTTTTTATTCTTTTTGCCTTGGTGGAGTTAGGGAATTTAGAGTGTCTAGGAAAGTAGAATTAAAGTGGTCTATGGCTTTAACGAGTGGAAGGGTTTTTAGAATGTTCCAATTCATTTGTTTGAGATAGTTAGAGAAGGCTTTGGGGTCAAATTTACTAAGGTTGTGGTCTGAATATATTGATGTTGGTATGGATGAGAGGTGGTTGCACGGTAAATGAAAGCTGGGAGGTGGTCACTAATAGAGTCAGGGATGGTGCCAGAGTTGGTAATTTTATTTGGATGGGTGACTAAGATCCAGTCAAGAGTGGATCCTGGGAGCTTTGTTTTATTGGGTCTGGTGATGGAGTGGGTTACTTGAGTAAATTTAAAGAGCTTAATGGACAGGGAGGGTATGGAACTGTTGATTTTATTCCAGTCGATGTTTACATCACCTAGTATGTAAGTTTCAAGGTTAATTTCAGCTGAAACCCATTGCAGTATGTCTTCAAGGGTTGAGATATTATTTTTGGGTGGGATATAAAGGGCGATGATACAGAGGCTTTTGTGATTATTCATTTTAATAGACCAACTGTTAGTTCTGCACTAGCGAATTTAGGAATGGAGTTTGGTAGGAGAATTAAGGTATGCAGATTTGAATAGATTAATGCAACACCTCTGCCTTTTTCCTTTGGGCGGTCACATCTAAGAGTGTGAAACCCAGCGGGTAGGATTTCAGAGTCAGTGATGTGGGGTTTGAGCCAAGTTTCAGAGATGGCTACAATGTCAGGTTGTTTATGACTTAGCTATGCTTGAAACTGATGTGCTTTGTTGCTGAGACTCTGGGCATTGAGTGTGAAAAATTTAAGAGTATTGTAGGGAGATGAAAGGTTAGAGGAAGGGGGAGGGTAATTGTTATTTGTGGGTGGGTTAGGTCTGGGGTTGGGGTGAATGTCTCCAGCTAAGATGAGGTTATTGAAGGAAGTTATTTTAGTGTGTTTTGGTTTGGATTTAGGGTATTCTGGATGGTCTAGTACTTGTTTAAGTGTAAGTGTCTTAGCAGTAGTGGAAATAATTTTAGGATTAAAAAGGTGCAGAGGGTTTAGCTGAAACAGAGAGGAGGAGATGGGAAAGAAATTATTATTTGTGTAAGGGAGGAGATGTTTTTATGTGGGAGTATGGTAAGGAGCAGAGAGTGGTAGCTGATTATAGGTATAGGAGCTGGCATGGTATAAAGTTGTTAGGAGTAGTAGGAGGGAGATGGGAGTTCAGTGTGTTAGGAACAGTAAGGAAAGCATGGCTAGAAAAAGGTAGTTTAATATGGGAGGATTTATAGTTGGAGAGAAGAGCTGTGGGGTGAGAGGGTGTAGTGAAAGAGTGATGTATTTAATTAGTGATGTATTTAATTACTGTGGGTGAAAGGAGGAGGGATAAAGAGGGGAAGGCTTTGATTGGATGGTTGACTGTGGGTGAAAGGAGGAGGGGTAAAAGGGGTAGGCTTTGACTGGATGGTTGTCTTGAGTGGGTGGGGAGTGGTTGAAATAAAAGTAGGAGTAGTGGGGGCAGGTGAGAATTGGTGCAGGATAGGGGAGCAGAGTGAGCCTGCAGGGTAAACAAAGTGGGTAGAGCCAAGGAGAAGGAAGAAAGCCAGCAAAAAGTTATCAGTGAAGCTGAGAACTAGCTCAGAGGTAAGGAGGCACTGGCATAAGGCACTGTGTGTGTGAAATTAGAAGAATGCAGAGGGTTTACAGGGGATAGGAGCTGAAAACAGGACAGTAGCAGTTTAGTAGAATATAGTAAGTATTAATAGGGCTAAAACAGGGCAGTGGTAAATTAATAGAACAGTTGCAGTACTTCTGGCTTGTATTAAAAGATAGGTAGTGGTTGAAAAATGCCACCTGGTGGCCTAACTGAGTAAGTACAATCGTAACTTGAAACTAAAGGCACAAACAAACTGAAAATAACAAATAGACTAGAGGCTTCCACAGACTGACTACGAAGGTTTAATAGGATAAATCCACAAGGTCAAACACGAAAATAAAATCAGGTACTTTAAGCGCTTTTCGTTTGTTCAAAGGAACAAACTTCTTCAGAAGTGAGTTACTACAACAGCTGCAAGCAATTTGAACTCAAAAAGTGCGGGAAAATTGTAATTGATTCTACCATTTAAACAAACAGTACATAAAAAACTCTATTTAAATTTAAAATCTAACATGTAAAACATTGCTTATGTTAAAAATGTTGTGTAACACTAAAATATCAACAATGGTTTAAAACCCACATAATAATACATAAAATATTGGATTTCTTCTGTATTATCTAAGAAGACTTTTCAGCTTAAGTAAGCTAGAAATTGAACATGCTTCATTGAGACCAGGGTGATAGAATGAGTTTAATCTAATCTGCCACAGTAGTTCCATTTCTTCTAGTTTGAAGGAAGCAGGACCCCCCCGGTTGTCAGGAATAAAGTTACTAATGACAGTAAACTTAAATTTGTGGGATGGGTTAATGTGGACATGTTTTGCTAGGGCATTCTCTAACTTATTGTGTGAGATAGCATATTGATGTTCATATATCCTATCTCTAAGCCTACGTTCTGTTTTGCCCACGTAAAATGCAAAACAGTCAATACATTTAGCCAAGTACACTAGAAATTTACTGTTACAATTAAATCTAGACTTCAGTCTGTAAGTATTACCATTGATTGTAAAATGGTTATTACAATCAATGTATTTACAGAAATTACAGTTTTCACATTTAAACATTCCTGGTAGTCTGGATGTTACTGGAACATGTCTCTCCAGTACATTCTTTAAATTCCTTCCTTTTTTGAAAACCACATGTGGCCTATACCCCAAACAGTCAAGGACAGTTTGGTTAGTTCTAAAAAAACCCCAGTTCTTATTGATCAATTTTACTATAGTACTACTTTGACTGTTAAATGTAGTCACAAAACTGAATTTAAAGTCCTTTTCTTGGTCAGTCACATCCTCTGTATTAGAGGTGATTTGCCTGTCCACTCCAAGATTGTTACTCAATGATACGTGAGCAGCACATAAAATAGGTTTGAACCAATCAATGCTTCTTTTGTAAGTGACTTCCTCTATTAGTGTGTCTACAAGTGACTCTGGATATCCACGATGCTGGAACATCTGTTTCAAAAACTGACATTCACTATGGAAATCTGAGTCCAAGCTAGAAATACGTGATGCTCTCACTAGTTGCCCTTTGACCACAGATCTTTTTTGGTGGAAAGGGTGGCAGCTAGTGAAATGGAGAAATGTATTAGAGTAACTAGCTTTTCTGTAAATTTGCGCTGTGAAAGAGCAATCTGACCTGTTCTTATTTAATTGAATATCTAAATATGAAATAGATTCAGTCTGAAATGTATATGTGAATTGTAAAAAACCTGTTGACACATTGAAGCTCTCAACCAATTCAGATGCACTTTCTGCATCACCTTTAAACAGGATGAAAATGTCGTCCAAAAAGCGGGTATAATAAGCAATCGGAGCAGGTGTTAAGCTAGCTGAAATCACCTGGTTAAACTCCCATTGAGCCATAACCAAGTTTGCAACACTCGCTCCACAAGGTGATCCCATTGCTAAACCCACTTTCTGGAGAAAAAAGGTGTCATCAAAGATAAAGAAGTTATTGGACAAGATTAGGTCCAACAGTTCCATGACAAATGACACCTTTTTTGCCCATGTTAGTAATAACCAGCTCAAGGATGTGCCTTCCTTTAGTGGGGGTAAGAATGAGCTGGTACAGGGCAATGGAACTGATGAATTCCAGGAAGTATTGAGCCAGTGCATTGGTGCATGAGTAGTTTTCCCAGCTGATGGAGGGGTAGTTGAAGTCACCTAGTATGGTAACGTTGGGTTGGATCTTAATAGTTTCCAGGGTGCATAGGAATGTGATTGAGAGTCTTGGGACATGGTTGGGGACCTATAGTAGGCTACAACCTGAATTGCCACCTTACCCAATGCTAGTTGTACCTGGAGTATCTCAGATGCATTATGCTGGGCTACTCATCTGGTGGTGTGCGTATCCTTTATGAATATGGAGACATTACCAACTTTGGAGCTTCGGTCCATGTTCTGGGGCCAAAAGGTGTGGAATGAGTTATAGCCTGGTAGCACAGGGGTGCTTTCTGCTGCTTTAAACCAGGTCTCCATTATAGCACAAATGTCGATGTTCTCCATTTTGAGGAGTACTTCATGTAAGTGCATTTTGAGATTTAGACTTCTTGCATTGAGCAGCATAACCCTCAGATTGCATTTATTTATAGCTGTTATGGTGGTAATTTGGTCTTTGGAACACTGCCTAAAAAGACACTATAGGTTCATAGGTTCATAGGTTGGTACTAGGCTATTGGCCCTAAGGCCTATGCAAGCCTAGCCATAACAATTCCCTGGAAGTTTCTTCCCACAATATTTACTTCTCTGGGCCCCTGTCTAGCAGGGTGACTGACATGATCCCTGGGGTGAATTTCCTATCTCCCATCCAATCATCAAGGTTCCTTTTAAAGAGGGCCAATGAGGCGCTCTGCTTGACATGTATGGGCAGTCTATTCCAGAGTATGGGAAGTCTCTGGGTCAGGAACCTATCCCTCCAGCATGTTTTGTTCATTGTGATGATAAGGTTTAGATCCCTGGAGCATGTGGCTCTGAGGGATTGGGATTTCTTTAAGTGGAGCATGTCCAACAGCTCAGGGTTTGACATGGCCTTGTATGTTAAGCAGAGATCGCCTCTGAGTAGACGATATGCCACAGAGTATAGCTGGAGTTTTTTTAGATGGTCAGCATATGACATCTGCTTTAGGCCTGTGATTCTTTTAGTGAAGCATTTCTGTGGCCTTTCCAGCTGTTGCAGATGTCTTGTGAGGTGCATACTAAATGAGGCATTATACTTTATAATGGGTCTAATGAGAGATGAGTACAGTGGGACAATGACCTCCTTTTTTTCTGGATGAAAAGCCCTTAGTGATGAGGTGTGCCACATAGAAGGATTTCCTGACTGTTGTGGCGATGTGGTTATCGAAAGTGAGACCACTGTCCACTTTTGTCCCTAAGTCTCTCATCACACTTTCAATGTTTAGTGTCCTGCCACCTATGTGGTAGTTCATGGGTACATGTTTTTTTCCAAAGGGGATAACTATACATTTCTCGGCATTAAGCTTGAGCTCATAGCTCTGCACCAGGCATCTGTTTCTTTAAGGCCCTTTTGTAGAATATCCACATCATTTGGGGATTCAATAATGGCTCCCAGTTTGCAGTGATCTGCAAACTTTGTTAGCCAGAGTCCCTTAGTGTTGACCTGTACTTCAGAGAAGTAGATGCCAAACAAGAGTGGTCCCAGGACTAAACCCTGAGGTTCTCCACTTGTCACTTGTCTGGAGCTGGATTTGGAGTTGGCTACTTTTACAGTCTGGGTTCTGTCAGTAAGCCAATTAGCAACCCATCGAGTGATGTAGAGATTTATGCACAGCTTAGTAAGTTTATCTATGATTCCAGAGTGGGGGATGGTGTCAAAGGCCCTGGCAAGGTCCAGATAGGCTGTGTGGACAGCCTTACCCTCGTCCACATCTCTGGAGACTGATTCAAAGAAGTCAATCAGATTCAGGAGACAAGATCGGCCCTTCACAAACCCAAACTGGGTGGGGTCCAGTGTTTGAAGGTTGCCAATGTCTTTGTTTATAAGTTCCATGATAATGCGTTCCATTCCCTTGCAGATCAGGCTTGTCAGACTGATGGTACGGTAGTTCCCGGGATCCAAGGGGGATCCTCCCTTGTGGAACAGGATAACTGTAGCTGTGCGCCACTCAGTGGGCACGAAGCCTGAGGTGAGGCTATGATTAAACATGACACTTAGGTGGGGTGCCAGTTAATTTTGTTGTTCATGTAGTACACAGCCTGGGATGTCATCTGGTCCCATGGATGCTGTATTCTTAGCTTTGGAGAGTGATGTTTCTATCTGTGTGGCTGTGATTATTAGAATTTGGCAATGTTTTGGTATTGAGATGGGCCCTTTAGGGGGTGAGAGGGGGGGTGTAGTTGGCACTAAATCGATCTGCCAGGGTATTGGCAATATCCTTGGGATCAGGATATTTAATGCCATTCTTTTGTAGCTCAGAGCAGATCTGAGTATTGCCATTTAGATTCTTGACATAACTATAGAATGCCTTGTGGTTGTCTTTGGAATCTTTGGCAATTTTATTTTCGTAACTAGCTTTTGAGGATTTTATGAGGGATCTCAGCTTCTTACTGAGGCTGGTGAGGGAGTTTTTTGAATTCTGGGATTTTCCTCTTTTTTGCAACAGTTGCTTCCTTCTGTTGTATAGTTTGTTTATAGCAGGGGACCACCAGATTGGCTTTCTTTTTTTTTTTGGAGAAGAGCATCTTGGTTCTGTTTGGGATGGCACAATTCATGCGCTAGTGGATGTGCTCGTACAGTGCCTTAGTGTAGGATTCTGCAGTCGAACTTCCAGATCCCGTCTGTGTGGGTATTGTAGGGGTTGCAAAAATGCACTATAGGGGTTGCAAGAGCCTTACCCAGTATCTGGAAACCCAGGGGTGACAAATGCAGGTCATCTCTGGCAAGCTTTGAGGTCTGTCAGTCATGTCATCCCAAGCAGACAGATATTGGATCCCCTTAGAATGACACCAGAAACTTAGCCAATTGTTGAAGTCAGTCATTTTCTGTTTGTACTCTGGTATCATTCTGGGTGATGGTAGGATGCTGCTCAGGGCTAGGGTCATACCTGCCTGTGCCACATAATCCAACAGCTCCACCATGTCTGTTTTCATGTAGTCAAGGGAGGTGCATCTCAAGTCATTCAAACCCACACGGACAATAACAGTGTCACACTTGTACTTGTTGTGGAGTGACGAGTGCATGTGTTATGTGTCAGATTCTGGCACCTGATAGACAGCTGACTGTTACCTTCTCCTTAATCAACCTAGTGAGTGGGACATCAGTGTGCCTCACTATTGAGTCACATATGATTATTGTATTGGGCAAGTTGTTTTCCTTAGGGGCTTAGGTTAAAGGGCACACTGTGTAGATGAGCTATGTGTCTTGTGGTTTGTGCTATGTTGTGGTGGTGGAATGCATGTCTGCCTTGGAAGTCTCTGCTGTTTGGGCAGATTTCTATTGACAGCCTCCATGAAGGTGGGTGTGTGGTTTGTGTTTTTATGTGAGGGCTGTGATGGTGGGTGTTCTGGAGGGCTATGTTGTGTGGTGCAGGTGTTGACCTCCTCTTGACCAGCTATTCCAGTCTTGGCTGGAGAGTGCATTGCTTCCAGTTTGGAGATATAAGTGCATCTCTCACAAGTCTGAGTGTTGGGAGGTAAGAGGAGAGGTTTGTCTGTGTACATGAGGCAGTTGCTACACTGCCTCAGAATGCCCAAGTTCACCAGGTTAATTGGAGAAAGCATAGGGAACTCACCTTTAGAAATGTCAGGAGGGATGATCATCATTACTAAGTACTGGAGCTGTTTCCTTATAGGACTTCTAGTGCTGATAGCACTTGTGTATTCTACAATAATTGCTACAAAAAACCTGATGAAGTGCTAGGTGAATAAGCTAATTAAAGTGCAAGACAGAAGAGAAAATTGAAAGGCATAGAAAAAACTGCCCAAACGGCCAATAAGCTACAATTTCAGAGCCAGAAACCACTCCACTTGTGGTAGATAGACTAACTAGTGCTTACCACTCCTACTGATAAACTGGAAGGCTTCCCTCTAACACAGAAAGGTCTGGGGAACTCAGAAACTTACAAAACAGTCCTGGTCCCTGGATATAGCAAATCTGTGTCTAGAGTACTGTAGTAATAGGAAAGGTGGAAAACAAGCTTAGAACTTTTTTTTTTTGCAGAAAGAAACAGTTAACTTATAGCTGGAATACTTTCAAAGGGTTTAAAACTGTGCAGCTGAAGCTCTGGATGCCACAGACCTGTATTTAGACTATGCTACTCAATTTTAAGGTTAAGAACTCAGTAAGAAAAGACTCACAATGAAGCACAAATTAATCACTTATAGTCAAAAGAATATGGGCAGGATTCACGAAGGCTTGCACAGAGTGTAAGAGATGTGTAACACTCCATGCAAGCCTTGCAATCCAGAAACAGCCCTAAACTCCATGTAAGAGACCAGCTAAAATGTCTCTTACACGGACTGGGCATAGACATGCTAAATACCTCACTTGCAGCCAAAAGGTATGCAAATGAGGTATATTAGTGATCCACGAAGCAGAAACCAGCCTGGGTAAGAGACGTTTTAGCTGCAGAAATGTACTCAGTTGACAACTGAGTACGTTTCTGCAAAATTCACAACGGAGCCATGTCAGCTCCAAATAAAGGTTGCATATGTGTCAGGCAGCATGCCAATGGCCAAATATGTGGCCATTGGCAAGATAACCCAATGCAAAAATAATAAAATATAATTTTTTTTTTCGGATCTTAAACCCAAGCGCAGCCCCGAAATGGGCTGCGCTGTATAAAACATAAAAATGAAGGTTATAAACCCACAAATGTGGGTTTTATGCAATACATGGAATGACAATGCAGGGACCAGCAGACCAAAAACAACATGGCCACTGTGTAGTGGTTGCTAAGGGGGGAAACTGAGTGTAAGACATGTAACTAAGAATTAGTAGGCAGTCTCATGTAAATGAGGCTTAGGATACTGAATCTCACAGTTACATAGCAAATGAGCACAGTCTGAGTAGTGTAAGAGATACATAAGGGAGGAATAGAGTAGGATATAGGTGACATCACAGGGGGGAATGGTAGAAAGAAATGCAGTTCATTGGAGGTCAGTGTAACATGAAATATGACAGACACAGATCAGGGAAAGAGGAGTGCCACAAGATAAGTGTGGGAAAGTCAAGAAATGGAAGGTGTACACTGTTGCTTACACCAAAGTTTCTTGCTGGGCGTGCATGCACACGTGTGCGCGCCATGAAGTGCAAGTAGGGCAGTGTGTGCGCGTGTAAGGAAGACTGAGCATGTGGCCGCGTGTTGGTAGATGTTTAACACTGTTTGCACTGGTGTGCGCGCGTGTAGGGCAGACTGAGCATGTAGGAGCCTGTTGGCAGACTTGTAACACTGTTTGCGCTGGTGTGTGTGCGTTTTAACCCGAATAAGCAGATTCTGAACCGTGTAAGCATGTGTGCACACGTGTAAGCCACTGTGAGCACGTTTCTGCTGGTATGCATGCTGCTCCCCCTGAGGAAACAGAAAGGAAAAAGGAAGCAACAGAATTAGTAGGAAGCTAGCAGGAATACTGCTGGAGCTAGCAGGTGAAAACAATTAGAAGCAGGCAATTACACAGGCAGAATAGTAGCCCAGCCCAGCACTTAAAACTGCAAACAGCAGTGCAGGATGTTTCTCTCAAGAGACACTGCAAGACAGGAGTAAGCTAATAGAAGTGAAAACTGAAAAAGCTTCACTCAGAGCAGAAATGTTAGGGGCTGCCATAGCTGTCATAATGAGACATAGGCGACTTGCTGAGGGTGGTGACAATGCAGATGGTGCCAGACAACCCACAGTGAGGACACGGAGAAGAGTGTACAGGCCCAGGGTCACCTACCATGGGTTACATAAGCTGGAGATAGTAGAGCACTATAGAGTGGACAGAGAGCTCCTGCAGCAAATAGTTGAGCTGTGCAGGCCACGCCTCACACACAGAACCAACAGAGGGGAACCCATCCCAGTGGAAACCAAGGTATGTGCTGGCCTAAGAATACTAGCAACAGGTACCTTCCAGAGACCAACTGGTGATATGATGGGGATATCACAGGCATCAGCCTCCAGGGTACTGCACCAGTTCCTGAATGCCATGTCAGCACATGTATATTTCCCCAATGCCCGTGAGGTATTGGCCAGCAATATGCGTCTCTTCCAGCAAATAGCAGAATACCCTGAGGTACTGGGTGCAATAGACTGCACGCACATACGCATCAAAGCACCAGCCAGTGAGCGGGGTAGGGCCTACATTAACCGCATGGGCTTCCCCTCCATCAACTGCCAGGTTGTGTGTGATGCCCAGGGCACAATAATGAATGTGTGTGCTGGCTGCCCTGGGAGTTACCATGATTCCCACATCTAGCATTTGACGCAGCTGTACCAGACATTTGCCAATGGGGACATCCCACACGGACACCTAGTGAGGGATGCAGGTTATGCACTGGAGATATGGCTGATGACACCCATCAGAAACGCACACACACCTGAACAGGAACGCCATAATGAGGCACATGCACAAACACGTAATGTAATAGAGCGTGTGTTTGGGCTGCTCAAGTCACAGTTCCGGTGTCTGGACACATCTGGTGGAGCCTTGCAGTACACACCAACTACATGTACCCAAATTGTCATGGTATGTGCTATGCTACATAATATGATCTTGTGAAAACAGCTGCAGCAGGACCAGCATAGTGCTGGGCCAAACAGTCCCCCACCATTGCCAAGGCCATCACAGGCAGAGCGTGACTCAGAGGAGGAACAACCTGAGCCTGCCCAGTAGGCAGAAGGAGGCATGCCCAGTATGCCCTGGCCTTGGCAAAGAGGCAACGCATAGCACATACACTGGCTCAGTAGGAACCCTGGGAATGATACCCCCTCTGACTCACTCAAATAATAACAGAGATGCCTAAAATGACATGACCTGCTCACAAACATGTACAGGGAGTGTAATATGTGCATCCAACAGAGGCAGCCCTGCAGCACCACCTGAGGCATGAATGCCATGTGTTAAGTAATGTAACACCATGTACTATATGTACACCTGAGGACCCTGACTAACATCCACCCTCACCAAGCATGAAGCCACAAAATGACGATGGGATGATAAATAGCAATAACTGGCTGAAGTAATGCAGGTAGTCAAAAGGGGAGCCAATGTGTTCCAGCCTGGGAAGACATGTCGAGCATGACATGATGCACCATCTGCCAGGGGTGGCGTGCACCTATCAGTCCAGGCCCCATGGATACTGGCAAAGGCTGGCAGTACCCACAGCATGCCCTGAATAGGTAAGTCTCAAAACACAAACCCACCTTCATAGGTACCACAAGGGATAGGAACCTAGATGTAATGCTACTTAATGCCAGAAGTCTAAACAGCAAGATGTGTGCAGTGTAAATGCACACAGTATGGAGAATGTAGATATCAGTCCTGTAATAGAAAACTGGGTCAAAGCTCACATCAGCACCCTAACACTACCAGGTCACACCTCATACTGTGCTGTACAGCTGCAAAACATGGAACAAGCTACAAAAGGAGGGTGACTAGCAATAAATGTCAAGGATAACCACACCCCCATGTTGGTACCACAACAAGAAGCAGCATTGAGTAGCCATGGTCAAGTACCAATGGCTAAAACTGCCTCCCAGTATATAGCCTGCTGCAGACTACTGTCCTAATACCAGGAACTGCACCTGGCCTATGTTGGAATACATGAATATATCAAGCCCCCCAAACCACATTATAATGCTTGACTGAAAATACCCAGACATACACCGGGAGCATTATACTAGCACCAATACAGTCAGAGAAAAGTTCCCAGAATCCATAAATCAAAATGCCCAGGAACAACGTACCACTCCCACAAGAGTGGTAAGCATACTGGATGTGATAATCAGCAAAATGTGTACTGGATGGCAAGATGAGAATTGTATCCCTCACTGGTAAGACCAGAACATAAAGTAATCACACTGGATATACACAGCCCAACCCCAGTCCCTGGCCAGAATGCTACAGTGAAAAACGTGTGTAAAGCATAGGTTGCACCCCTCCAAACCGATGTGGAATCCACGAAAGGCCCTGTGCAAGTGCAGAATATGGGACACACCACAGAACATGTTATACTGGCATTCCATGAACACAGCCAGGAATGCTTGGAGTATGCAATCACAAATAACAACAAGACACAATGCCATACACTCAGGCATCTAGCATGCTGGACTCCAGCCATTACCAAACCATGCAAGAGAATGAGGAAGCTACCACATGATAGAGCAAACATAAAAAGGGAAGTAATCACTGATCAGTAGTATGGCAATAACATATGTCCACACATACAATCCACTAAGGCCAGCCACAACAAGTAGAATCTGTGAATCCAGAGGCAATGTGACACCTGTCCCAAGTACACAGATAACCACAACTCCCCCCAATAAATACACATATATGTGATAGATGCAACCATGTATCCAAACCGGAGGCTGAGCTCCCCCAACTCAGTACTGTCAAAACTAGTCAGGAGGAGAAGGTAACCACATACACCACAAACCCAGTCCCTCATAGACCTACCACAACTGTAAACCAAACACATAAACACAGAAAAACATTCCCGGAGGCCCTAATTACAAACACACCACACCAACAGAAGCCTCCAAAAGCAGATCCCAAGCAAACACAACCTCCAAACATAGCAAATGCAACACATAGTACACAAAGCTGGTGTGCCAAACAGTCACAGGCCAGAAGGAGAAACAACATGCCTGATACAGTTGTAATAGGTGTCTGTATAGGCAGACACACTGCTGTCCCACTCACCAGACTGAACAAGGGAAAGGGTACAGTAAGCTGCCTGTAGGCTGCCACAATATGCCACATAACACAAGTACGCAGGTCACCCCAAAGCAAGCAGAAATATGATGCACTCAATGTCCATGCTGGTGTGAATGACCTGAGATGTACCTCCAACTACATGAAAAGAGACATGGATGAGCTCTCTGAGTATGTCCCCAGGCCGGTATGACACTGGCGGTGCAGCATCCAACCCTCACCAAGAATGATGCCACAGTACAAACACAGAATGATCAGCTTTAACAGGTGCACAGTTACAGCTGTCAGTCCTAACTGCTGTTTAATGTCTGTCTGCTTGAGATGACAGACCACACTCTCACACACAAGAACTCCACCCAGACATCCTGAAGACACTGGACAGTATGAATGTCCCACCAGATACCAGACAAGGTACTCACAGATTACCACATTGGTGGTAAACCATTATGTATGCAAGGAGTAATCAGGGACCTAGGGACACAAGTCGACAGTAATCTGCCATGTGATACACACAATGCCAATGTGGCTAGGAAGATTGTCAATATTGGACACCGTATCATGAAAGGATTCACATCTACATCAACAGAGGTCACTGTGCCTCTGTACTGTTCCCTTATCACAGCCATAATCTAGTACAATGACTCATATGGGATGTACCGTACGTGATACCTGCAGTGGTTCAGAAGACCTCAAAGGTACCCCACCAAGAGGATAAAGGGTGTCAAATATATGTCATAT
The DNA here is from genome assembly GCF_019279795.1 of Protopterus annectens. Taxonomy (NCBI): domain Eukaryota; kingdom Metazoa; phylum Chordata; order Ceratodontiformes; family Protopteridae; genus Protopterus; species Protopterus annectens. The sequence goes on from NC_056744.1 coordinate 1,193,549,380, forward strand.
GCTGCCTGGCTGTAGACACCCCAGCTGAATGCAGTCACAGACTTCCTACACAGAGGCATTGTGTGTCTGTTGTACAAGGCCATGTCCAACACAGGAGTAATGGACATGCTCCACCACAGGAAATCAAAGCCATTGGAGCTGTGACAATGACAGATGTCAGCCTCAACACATAATGAAATAGGATTTGCTGGAGGGACAGATACATAACCCAGAGGCTCCCCACACCCAGAAACAGGATCCCAATCCATGTTAGGCAGATCCCCTCACTGACACCCCTCAACAGGAATATTGCCAAGTGGATGGATGATCGTACATGTATACTGGGGGTCTTCACTGTGTCACGACCAGACAGAGGCACAGTAAAGAAAATCATAAATGGCCATAATAGTCACATAGCAAGGGGCAGCGAAAGACACACACACTCTGGCTTGGCTTACTAATGCACTAGGGTGGATAGCCTAGTATGAACCCATGAACCTATGAAGATACAAATTGTACAGGACACTAAGGAGAATCACAAGGCTTACTTAACTGATGGTAGGAAACATGTTGGGAATCCACAGATATGCTCCAAATCACACAGATATTACAAACAACATACCAAACACACACACATATTGCCAACATACGACCTGACAGGTGCACTGCAACCCCCTCCCCCCAGAATGCAAAATATCTATCCCAGCAGACTGTGATTGCAGATGCTGAGGTAACAGCCATCATCTGCAAAGCAAAACACACAGCAGCAAAGGTATGTGATGCTGTCCTGGGCTGAGGCCAACATGGACTCCAAGAATAATGGAATGCCAAATCACACTACTGCCCAATGTCAGCCTTACCACAGGATATGTACCCAAAGAGCAGTGTACAACAACAGTGGTCCTTCACAACAAAGGTGTTGCCTGAATGGATACTGCAAACTACCACCCCAGGATCCTGACAAGCTTGGTCTGCACAGCTATGGAAAGGATCAGTATGTACCACAGTCATATAGCTATCGTGGACCTACTGATACTGGACCCTACACAGTGTGGCTGTCATAACTGCAGATCCTGCCCCTAAACATGTTTGACCCATTTGAAGCAGTCATTAAGGTCATTGATGAGGGCAATGTGGTCCACAAAGCTCAGCTGGACCATGCATATGCTTCTAGACAATAACCTACGAGTTCAGTATGGATATGTTCACCAGCTTAAATATATACCCCTATGTCAGTATAGGGGTTGCAAACCAGACCGAGGACAGAACTGACATGGTCAGACATGCTGCATCCATGTCAGACTACAAAGCAGATATGAGTGGCATCCCACAAGGCCTGGTCCTGGGCCCCCTCACCTGTTCTGTATATATGTCCCATAGGTATAGGCCAACATGGAAGGACTGTGACTGAAAATGTATGCAGAGGAGTACAAACAGCCCACCATATCCGACCACCAGCTGACACAAGCAACCCACAAAAGGGCCACCTACAAACAGACAACTGGAGCCATAGCCATGTCAGCAAGCTAATTGCAGAACTGTGGATAGACAACCACCGTGGATATACAGTAAGTGCCCACAAATTACCACACAGGTGCTAACCCATTACATACCTTACATGTAATGAGAGACCTGGCGACACAAGGAGATAGATATCCTGCACTGGACAAACATGTGGCTGTAGTGTTTGCAGAAACATACCATATACCCACCCAATCATGAAGGTTGTCAGATGTAGATAAGGGGAGGTCACTGTGGCTCTGCAGTCATCCTTCATCAGCATCACAATTGACTACAATAGCCCCTGTGGGATATACCTCAGCAGACACCTCCATCAACTGTACCCCACCAGGAGTAGCAAAGAGCATGAACAGATGCCATGTGTTGCCTGAGTAAACAAACTGCAGCCCCACACACTGCCATACTGCCCAGCTACAGGCAAGCTGTGCCTGATGTATGAAGCCATGTCCAACCTGGAATCAATGAACATGCTGCACCTTGTACAATCTGAATGGCAGTGAGCTATGCACATGAAATACCTGAACCCCAGCACTGACATACATAGGACAAGCTGTACAGAATGATCTATAACACAGAAGGCACCCCCACTCTTGAGTAGACTCCCGGTACAGGTTAGCCAGAGAGTCACCTATCGACACCCCTCAAGAGGAATCCTGATGAGTGGATGGGAGGTGGTAGGTTAACCCTGGGTATCACTGTTATGTCAGAGGTAGACGGAGGCACAGTATACCAACCATGACATATGTCATGGCAAACTCCAGTTACAATGTGTGTCGAAGGACAAACACACCCTGTGACTAGCATCAGAAATGGTCTAGGGAACATCGGTAGTGTTTGCCAATGTCCACCTATGTTGTGGAATACACTACCAATGTTGGATGAGCCTGGTGTAGGTAGTCCATATCTGAACATAATGCAACATGGTCATATGTGCACAACTGGCCCCTACACAGTCTGTTGTGCACATTATGAAGATGTCAAGCAGTGATAGGACTAAAGCCCAGGATACTGTCCACCACAGTGAAAGTACTGAACCAGTACACTATACGGTACTACAGTGTTAGGTCATTATGAAAGTATGTTGACAACTGTCTGCAAAGTATCCCATGCAATCCCTGCAGGCACAGTATAATCCCTGTTGTGGCAGACACGAAGCAGTTCACCAGTTAGTACACAACATGACACCCAACACACAACCATAAACGTGAGATATTGTTGAAGTTCACACACACCCAAATATGTGGTGGACTTCAGAGTGCAACATATGGAAAGTTCACACTGGGCATGCTCGCACACTTTGATAAATGAGGCATATGTCAGACAACATGCCATGGAAAGGCTGAACTGGGCATGCTCACACACTTAGGCCATATCTCCTTTTAGCAGTTGGCCACACATATCTGGTATTTGTATGTGTCATTCAAGGAACCAACCACAACACAGCAATCTGCCCAGTGCACACAGTAAATGACTACAGAGACATAAGTGATATAGTTGATCACCCTCATATGCAAACATCTTCCACAGATACACAAGTTGGTCATAGTAACAGGGAATGCTATGGCAATAAAGACATGCAAACAGTAGAACAGCACAACAAATATTGTGCATCTGACAATTGAACATATGGGTGTAGAGGTCAATACTAGGCTTGTAGCCCTAGGGAATGACAGCTCAGCCAGAGTGTGCTTGGCATCTGCCATCCCCAGTACAGTAGGCTACTGTGCCACTGTAAAGTAGGTCACATAAGGCAACATGTGAGGCTAGTGAGCTGTGCCTCTGTCAAGCAGGGGTACAGTGGAGATCCCAGGGTTTGAATGTGCTAAGCCACAGCCATGTTGTTGGTGTGTGCTGGAAGAGGGTTGCAGAGGATCCCTAACAGTAAGTGGCCATCAGTAACAGACTGAGGGGAGCCCTATCTGCATTGTCTGGACAATTCCACTGTCAACACTGTGTTGTGATGATTATTGGGGAATGAAGTGTCATGCCGGAACTGTTCACAGATGTCCTCCCGCTGTGGGCTACAGCTCTGCAATGTATTAGCTCACTCTGTCTGTTGGACAGCTCATATATGGCTGGAGTCCACCTGACAGGTGTCTTGTTGTGGAGCAGTCATGGGTATATGTGGGTAGCATGATCAATGCAAACCGTACACATGCTCATAGAATGCAATTGTCAAGGATTATGCTGAGTGGCCAGTATAGTCCCCCAGCATGGGTCCTTTAAAGTCGGCCACCCCAGTCTTCACAAGTGTGGAGTCTGCTTGTGCTAAATACAGTTTGTGTGCAGTGACAACCTTGCCTGGGGGTGGGGATGGGATATGGATGTCCAGGGAAAGGTGGGTATGGTCAGATATCAACAATGGTGGTCTACCTCTGGTGTGGAACAGTGAGTACCCATGTTTCAGCTGGACAGGTGCAATATGTATTCCCCATGTGGCTGTGGTGTGTGGTTCTGCCATAGCACATGGACCCACAAATTGTAGTGGCTGTAGGGTAAAGTGGTAAAGTGGTAGAGGCCTGAGCAGTTCTCACACACAATATGCCTGTACCTGATGTTAACAACACCTGCATATCCTGGCACTGTTCCCAGGGAAGCTAAGTGTGTGTCCTGGATGTGGGTGTGGTGTTCTGGACTGGTTGTGTTGTGTGTTACAGGTCCTGTGGTCACGAAGCATGGTATAGAACATAATCTGCCAGTGTGATGTGCATATCTGACCCTGACGTAGGTGGCTGAAAATGCATATATATGCTATCCCCCACCTGACAGGTAGTACTAGATGTACATAACTCTGTAGAAATAAAGATGTCAGCACCCTATAAATACTGCAGGTGCAGACCAGATGCCCAGTAATTCGGTTAGCATGCTCTGCTAATGCATCTCCCTCAAGTGTCATAATATGGGTAGGTAGGAGTTCAAACCATGCAATTGCTCAGTGTGTGTGTGTGTGTGTGTGTGTGTGTGTGTGTGTGTGTGTGTGTGTGTGTGTGGGTGAGGGGTTGATGTGTGTGCAAGTCTGTGTGAGTAAGATGTCCCTTTAGGCAACTGTGAAAGCACTCTACAGGATGCACATTCCCCTATCTCAGCACGGATGATGTCAGCACCCTATAAGTACAGCAGGAGAAGGGAAACCTCCCAATAATTTGCGTAGCACATTCTGCTAATGCATCTGTCATGAATGTCATAACATAGTTAGGTAGGGGTTTGAATCCTGCAGCTGCCCAGTGTGTGTGGAGGAGGGTTAGTGTCTGTGCAAGTCTGTGTGAGGGAGATGTCCCTTTTGGCAACTGTGAAAGCACTTTACAGGATGCACATTCCCCTATCTCAGTACGGATGATGACAGCACCCTATAAGTACAGCAGGAGAAGAAAAACCTCCCAGTAATTCAAATAGCGCACTCTGTTAATGCGTCTGTCATTAGTGTCATAACTTAGTTAGGTAGGGTTTTGAATCCTGCAACTGCCTAGTGTGTGTGGAGGGGGGTTAGTGTGTGTGCAAGTCTGTGTGAGGGAGATGTCCCTTTTGGCAACTGTGAAAGCACTCTACAGGATGCACATTCCCCTATCTCAGCACGGATGATGTCAGCACCCTGTAAGTACAGCAGGAGAAGGGAAACTTCCCAGTAATTCGAATAGCATGCTCTGCTAATTCGAGTGTCATAACATAGTTAGATAGGGGTTTGAATCCTGCAACTGCCCAGTGTGTGTGGAGGGGGGCGGTTAGTGTGTGTGCAAGTCTGTGTGGGAGAGATGTCCCTTTTGGCAACTGTGAAAGCACTCTACAGGATGCACATTCCCCTATCTCAGCATGGATGATGTCAGCACCCTATAAGTACAGCAGGAGAAGGGAAACCTCCCAGTAATTCGATTAGCGCACTCTGCTAAAGTGTCTCTCTTAAGTGTCATAATATAGTTAGGTAGGAGTTTGAAACCTGCAAATAGCAAGTGTGTGTGCAATTCAGTATGAAAAACATGTGCTTTTTTGCAATCAGGAGATCACACTACATGATGCACATTACCCTTTCCAAACAGTGATGATGTCAGCACCCTATACATACAGCTGGAGAAGAAACACCTACCAGTAATCCAAATAGCGCAGTCTGCTACAGTGTCACTCTCAAGTGTCATAACATAGTTAGGTAGGGGTTTGAAACCTGCAAATGGCAAGTGTGTGCATGTTTAGATGTGGGGAGTTTGTGTGTGTGCAATTCTGTATGAAATACATGTCAGTTTTGGCAATCAGGAGATCACACTACCTGATGCACATTACCCTTTCAAAACACTGATGATGTCAGCACCCTATAAGTACAGCCAGAGAAGAGGAACCTCCTAGTAATCCGAATAGTGCACTTTGCTAATGTGTCTCTCTTACGTGTCATGACTTAGTTAGGTAGGAGTATGAATCCCGCAAATGATAAGTGTGTGTGTGAGGGTAGTAGGGTGTGTGTAAATGCAAGTGTGAGAGAACAGATCCTTTTGGCAAATATGACAATACACCAGATGCTGCATATTCCCCCAGTAAACACAGGGGATGTCACCACACTATCAGCACAGCCAAACAGGGCTAGTTGGCCAGTAATGCCAATAGTGCGCTCTGCTACTGGGTCTATTACATTGTCAGAGTACAGATAGGTATGTTTTGGTAACCCACAACTGCCACCTGTGGTTGTGTCACACATTATGACCTTGTGTGGGTCTTAGTGCATAACAATGCATGCCATTGCCTAAACCAGCAATGGCAATGCACACATGATGTATGTGTGTGTGTGACACATACACATAAATACCTGTGACCTGCAGTAGTTACCATGTCTGACACATACCTCGAGTGGATACATGGTATTTGCAATGCATAACAATATGACTGTGTCTTACTGTGCAGGGGCCACATGTGGTATGTGTCTATACAGTGTGGGTGTATATGGGAAAATACCTACAGCAGGGGATACACATCTGGTCTGGGCCATATAGTCTAGATGTAGTCGATGTACAGGTGCTGCATGTTCCCATCTGTTGTGGGAGTGGTAACATGACATTCCACTGCAATTCAGTGACCACATGCTGGGAACCCCTTCAACTAGTGTGTTGTAGCTACAGTAATGCTCACGCACAATGTTTGGCTGGATGCAGTCCAGACATATAAAGACAGTTTTTGAGACTTGCATATTGCCAGTGTTGTTATGGAGGATAGGTGGGTTTCCTGTGTATGGGAGGGTTGTGTGTGCCAGGCTATGAATCAGACGGCCGTCCGACACACTGTTAACTGCACATGAATAGGCCCTGATGCTTTGTGCTGTGCCAACAACTTGGAGGTGTGTGTATCTGTGGTGCCTTGGGATACCACCCCCCTGTCCAGTGTTACATGTGTAGGGGACGACAGGCATGGTATGAGGTATAACCTGGCAGTGATGGGATGCACCTGTGAGCCGTGAATCAGGACTCTGGTACTGCACAGACATTGGAGTTTACCGTGCTGAGGACAATGTCCAGTGCAGGCATCTTGCGGTGTACACTGCTGGTGTTGTGTAGCATCACTGTTAGTGTCCTATCCTGTGTGATACCCGCAGAGGTGGCTATGTAATCTGTGTCCTGCAGCATAAGGCAGTATGTGTGTATCAAGGGGTTTCGCCAATATACATTGGGCCATGGGTGTCACTTGCAAGCTGCCCCTCGCACATCATTGTGGCTTCCCTAGCATGTAAGCACACGTTGACAGCCAGTGGATACCCTATGAATGACATTGGAGACTGAGCAGAATGTAGACATAGAACACCCTTCCTACATATAGTGGTAGCATACCTGGTGAGGGTATGATGGCAGCCAAGATCAGGCTCATACTGGCCCATGCCACATGCTGAGAGATCCCTTCTATGTTCCCTATCATGTAGTCCAGGGAGGTATGTCTCAGGTCATCCATAGTGGCATGGTCAATGACTGAGTCATATGTGTCCATGCCTCTGACTGACCTGTATGCATGTGTTTTGTGGTGGACCATAGTGCCCCAGAGGCATATCACTGTGACCTTCACCATGTACAGCCTGTTGAGCGGGACCCCACTGCAGTGGCCAAGAGAGGTACCTGACACATCTGTAGCAGGTGTGTTGTGTAGCCCTACAGGCTGTGAGTGTGTGGCACACGGGATGTGTGTGCCATGTGTGGCATGTGCTCTGTTCTGACATAACATATGCCTGTGTGCCAGCTGTGGAGGTGTGTGATGCTCAGGCAGGATGCTATTCTGAGTCCCCACATATGCCCCAGTGTGTTCAGCTTGCTGTCAGTGCGTGTCTATGTCTGACTGGTATTGTAGTCACTGTAGTATGACATGCCACCTGACAGGGTATGGCATTACTGGGTTCAGAGTGCTCAGTCCCCAGATTGGCTATGTGGTGGCATCCCACACATGTGTTGAATATTCCTGGCCAAGGGTGATGGTTGACTGCATACATGTGGCAGCTGTGACATTGCCACATGACTCACATAAACCACAACTGGACCATAGAGGTGACTCACAGGTTACCTTTGCACATGCTACCCTGGTAGTGTGATTGCCATGGTGAGTACCAACACATAGGGCCAATGGGGAACAATATACTGAAGGTGTGTATGTGTGGGTGTACTGCTACTGTTTCATAGCACTGGCATATATGACTGCATACGTGGGTAAATGCCAGGTAAGACATGTGCAATGTGCCACAGGCAACGTACATGCGAACAGGACAGACAGTGATGTTCTGTCATGTGTAAACTTGACATATATATCGTATGCTATGTAGATGTCACTAGGAGTCCACAGAAGCACTGTAACTCTGCATTGCAGGTGGAAGCAGTGATCCAGGGAACCCCAAGTGAACATGCATGCAAACAAAGCTACAGTAAGCAGGGCTGGAAGTAGTCCATTGTACAACAAAGAAGGGGTAACACTAACAGTAGGTAACAGTACAAATATGTAGGCACTATCAACATGTACCCAGGAATGCACAGCGCAGATGCCCATGGTAGAACTGATATGTCATAGTTAATTTTGATTTGGATTACATTGGTACTGCACACATATCAACATGCACAAACATCCACATTGCATACTCGTTGTGGGCAACCTGACACCATTACTGTACATGTCCATCATTGCATATCACTACTTGCATTAGCTTCCCCCCTGTGCTACCCATGTATGTGGCTATCTGTTGACATCCTTACCACCGGTATGCAATTATGTGCAGCTGTTACACTTTGGTATGTACTATGGGTGCAGATAACAATTCAGGACAGTCATGCGGTTACTGCATCAGGCATGCTGGGATATACACACAGTCATATCAGCACACTGTACTGTTACCAACATGATACTACTAATACACTTCTATGTAGTCACCCTGTGCATCAGCAACATGTTTACCTGTTCCTGCACTGATGTTGGAGATTGTAGGAGGTGGCACAGTTTCATCATATGCACAGGGTTTGAATTAGGGTTTGAATTAGGTATGCCTGAGTCTGTCACTGATACCACCAATTGACATGTGTGTGTATGTGTGTTGGTGAGGGTCAGCAGTACAGGGTGGGGCACTGTTGGTGCAGTGTGTGCATGTATGTGGTAGCCCTAGGTGTTAACATTTCGCATGTGTGTATGCACGCACACAGTTCCACCTCATGGCTGCCATATACAGGGGTTTGTGGACAGCCACAGACTGCACCTGGCAGGTCATACAGATCAGTGTCTGGGGCACGGACACGGTAACTGTGCCTGGCAGGGGTGCTATGGACCATATCCGGTACTAAGCCAGACTGGGTACTGTCATCAGAAGCGGGAATGTGTTGACTGGACACAGGTCCCTGTTGGGACTGTCCAGAGCCACATGCACATGGTCTCCTGGGGCGTTCCGATGACAGCACAGACCCAGCATTGCTGGGGCTACTGCTGGCACTATGGGGTGCTCAGGCCTGTTGTCATCGCACCGACTGCCAGCTGCTGCTGTTGCTGGCATACGCCACGCGACGCAGCAACCACCCACCATTGCCCTGGTTCATGGACATTTGGTTGTGGAACTGCTGTAATATGTCCCCACAATGTCTGTCTATGACATCGGTGAAATTACAGATAGCATCCGCGATGTCACGCATACTGTCAGTCATGGCTGTGCAACATGCTCTCAACTCCCTCAGACCCTGTCTGGTGTACCTTTCCATATGCGACTGTGCCTGCATGACAGCCCGAAACATAGCTGAGGTTGACAGACCTTTTGGGCACGTCTGCCAGAGGCAGTATGCCCACGGATGCTCCCAGAACCCATGGGCAACTGTCTGTGTGGTACCATCGCAGGACCCTGCCCATGGCTGCTGTGTGGGGATGCATGTGCCACAGATACCACATTACCCTGGTCAATGCCCACTGTATCCTGTCCATCACCTAGGGACAATGGTGACAAAGGATGTACTGGCAGGATGACTGTGCGCAATGATGGGGTTGACAGCTGTGTACTGTCAATTGGCTGACCAATGGCGGACCCTGACACACCTTCCTGTACCATTACACAGATATCATCATTACCAGTACCTGTGGCACTGGATTCAGGTTCCCTGCTGCAGGACACCAGAGCAGCACCAGAACCTGTGGGAGGAAGACAGGAAACACAGTTTACAGTGTCCACACAATGTTACCAGTGATGCACACATGCACACATGCACACATGCACACAATGGACACAGGCACACATGCACATATGCACATGTGGACACATGCACACATGCACACATGCACACAGGCACACATGCACACATGCACACATGCACACATGGACACGTGGACACATGCACACATGCACACATGCACACGTGGACACAGGCACACATGCACACATGGACACAGGCACACATGCACACATGCACACCCCGCAGTATACACACAGAGCACTACTGAGTTACACTAGTATTACTAGCACTATCAGGACTATTATAGGTATTGTTAAACACACTCACCAGCATGGATGGCCTGCCTTGCTGTAACTCCGGAGGGACCTGCAGAAATGAGGAGATTAATGTCAGTGGGCACAACTGTGCCATTGATACTGCATATGATACAGTGCAGTAGTACACCAGTTGCCTTTCACATGTCAGCTGCTGATATTGCCAATATCACACATGCACAATTACATACTATGTTGACAGCTACATACCACGGACACACCTTACACATGCATAAACTAACAGTGTACAGAACAGTCAAGTGTACATATGTCATATTACCTGCACGCTCCATGTCGTGCTGTTGTGTGGATCTAGCCTCCATCATGATGCAGGTGTATTGCTGTTGCTGTTCCTGGGCTGGAGCCACAACACTTAGGAATAGCCCCTCCAGTCTGGTGAGGGGGGGATGTGTGGCCACCCCACCTCCTGTGGCAACCTGTTGCCTGTGGATATCCGAAGCACGCTGACGGACATTTCTGATTAAATCACTGCAGTGATGTTGTACCTGCTCATATGTCCTATTATGCGTGCCATTGTCATTTACCCTACGGACAAGGTCCTGCCACAGTCAGCCCTCTCCTGCTGATTCTGGCTGGTGTGGGAAAACAGTATGTCATACTCCCGCACCAGGCTCTGGTGTATCTCCTCATCTTCCGCTGCAGAGTAGGCAGGATTACGCTGGCGCGTCATCTCCCTGGAAGAGAACACAAACAGGATATCAGCAGACTATGTCAGCAATATATGGCACACATACTATACATGATACTCCAGTGTACTGATATACTACTACTCGTATATGTTGCATGTGTGTGTCTTGTGGTGGATACACAAGTACATGGCCAGATATCAGTGCTCAGCCAACACCTGTGCAACAATACCTGCCACATTCCATACAACATAGTAGCATGCCCCATTGGTCAGCACACTGCGACAGGTCCAATGCACAACCTCACTCTGGGGGTTCATACCAAGGTACTGTATGTGGAACGCCATCCACTAGTGTGATGTGGACACAAGCTACTCGGCCTGGATATACATATCCCACCACCACCACCAGCACAGTAGACTACTTTGATATGTATGTGATTAGACAGTTATTCACTTGTTAGGACTGAGATGGTATCCATGCAGCCCACTGGGCCAGTGGAAGCCACAACCCACACTGCTGACCCCTTTGCGAATGCTTACCACAGACATCCCACAGATTGCATGGAACTTGCACACACATTTCTAACCCTGACCCTATGCACAAAGGTTAGGCATCCTGTCCAGTGGACCGCAGCCAGAGGCAGATTGTATAACAATAGCAGAAGGCTACTGCAGGACAGAGCAGATTCACATTAAGGGAAGGCATCTGTGGTCAGCACTGGTAATATGCTACGGTCTCTCATAACAATGGCCACGGCCTACTATGGGAGGGAAATGGCCACAAACATTATAGATAACCACAAAGGCCTTCTTCAGTTATGTTACACATATGGACCAAATGCCTCAGATATGCTCTGAGTTAATACACACCTACTTAACATTCACCGAACACACAGATAATGGCAACATTCTTGCAGACAGGTTCGGTGCACGTATCCCCCCTCCTTCTCCCCCACAAGTAGAAATACTTATCACAGCTAAATGTAACCTCCCTATCATCTCACATGTCCAGGTGAGGGCCGCCCACAGCAAAGCAGAACACACAGCATCACTGTGACCTGATGGTATCCCTGGATGTGTGCTACGTGCACTCCAAGAGGACACATAACCGCATATAAGACTGATATTTAACCTTGGCCGTACTACAGGATATGTACCTGAACACTGGCATACAGCAACAGTGGTCCCACACCACTGAGGAGGCACCTCTACTGACCCTGGGAACTACCGCATCATATGCATAACCGGCCTGGTCTGCTAAGCTATGGATTTATTCAGTATGGGATGCATATATAGCGATATTGGGTACCTGCAGACACTTGTTCCCGGCCAGTTTGCCTTTGTGATGGGCTGATCCTGCCTTTTGAACCTGGCTGACCTTTCTAAACAGTCACTACAGCCATTGATGAGGGCAACGCACAGACAACTGCTGCCAGGATCATGGCCTAACACTGACTGACATGTAATGTATAGTCATCCCCTTTTGGTGGAACTACGTACACACAACATATCTCATGGACATACCTATAGATACAGACCTATGACACATTTGGAGGGTTCACAGTATGCAGACTATTAACCTGCTACTTTACATTACCTGTGTTTGTCGCAGCTGGTTGTGTTACCACTACATCTGCTTCCTGCTGCTGCTGGCACGGCTTGCTACTGTCACTGCTGACAGCTTAGACTTAGTGTGTAGCGTGTGTATTTTTTTTTCTCTCACTCTCTGTCTCTGTCTGTCTCTCTCCCTCTGTCTGCTTTCAGACAGTGCAATGAACGTATTGCATGTGTGGAGTGTTAGTACAGGATGCTTTTGTAGGTATCTGCATAGGTCCATGTGATGGTCTCTGCACCAATTGTAAGCCAGCATTTGCTAATTGCATGCAGCCAGTTGTGTACTGATTGCAGTTCTCACTGTGATTTCAGGACAGTGCTATAAAAGGGTATGTGAGATAGGCGTTGCCCTTTCAGATTGTAAGGGCGGGGACCATGCTGGTATGCTGTGGACACTGTTCTGTGAGTGTAAAGGTTAGTATCTCTCTCATGATTCAGGCTGTGTTGTAGATTCACATTTCTCTATTCCTCTCTCCTGTTCCCTGTAGTAAGTGTGTATGCACAATGACACCTACAACTATATATATATATATATATATATATATATATATATATATATATATATGATATGTAAATATACATACATTTATATATGTACATTAACTGACATTATTACCTACTAGCTACCAAATAGCATGGCTGTTTCTGTTCACACACTACTATTATGGAAATCCACTAGATTTGACAGTAATTCTAAATGACATGCTTTGTGTACTATACATCCTATATTCCCTTTACATTCATTCCTACTATTACATGATATATTTATTTTAGCACAATGTTCTTGTATAAGAGTCATGGCTTAGTGGTAGGTTATGCAGACTACTGTTTCCAAGGTCCTGGGTTTGGGGCTGACAGAGGGATTTTATTTTGCTTTTGAAGTGACTACAGGACCTGTCAATCAGAGTGACTAAGGCACTTTTAAGCAGTTGTAACCGGGTTAGCACTGGTTTGCGCGGAGCTCCTGCATGCGCACTGGCATTTAGCTCCGCACACACATGCGCACACCTGCTTACAACCGCTTAACAGTGCTTACTCTGGCACACCAGCTATTTTCTTTGAAAGAAATGAAAATGGGGAGACAGGAAAGTGGTGAAAAAGGGGTCACAAAGAGGGTAAGACAGCAGGGAAACAAGATTGGGATTTGCAGGAGGGATGTAGGTAAGGCCCATAGCTGCCCATTTCTTCATCAGCAACAGCTGTGCATATGTATGTAATTTGGTGTGAAATTTGAAACCTTCCACCCCTGAGAGAGGTGTCAGGACAACAATAATACTTGTTGTACAGCCAATTGTAATTGATAGTTTCCATGTCCAGCAAACATGTGTGCGTAATGGGCAGCTATGTATGGGGCGTATTTTTTTTGTGGGTACAGCGTGCCCTTTTTTTTTTTTCAGGTGAGAGTGGTATGTCAGGTGAAGGAAGTCGGTATAGCTGGGGAGGTAGGTTGGGTAGGTCAACAGACAAGACAAACAAGACGCATACAGGGGCGGTGTATGACACATGTGGGGGGGGTTACACAATTGACGGGGATGGAGGTTTGGATATCCAGAACCCATGAGCCCACAGATGGCAACAGTGGAACTGATATCCCCACCCATGGGCAGTTGCCACTGTTCCTTCACTGCCCAGGACGGGGCTGTGCTGGGGGCTGTGTAGGCCAGGCAACAGGCATACCCATAAGTTGTGCCACCTGTGCCTCAAGCTGGCATAGGGGCCCAAGAACAGAGTCCTGGATCTCCCTACGCACCACAGTCCGGACGCTACGGAGGGTGAGTGGTGGTTCTCCTCCAGCCACACTTGCAGAGGGGGGATGAGCCCCATCCCCTGCAGTGCTTCCACCCACAGGTGGCACAGGGCCACTGGAGGAGGGTCCAGACTGGGCACTAGTGCCAGGTGCACTCGCCAGCTGAGGTGGGAGAGGTGGGTCTGCTGGAACCCGCCTTCCCTGTCGTCCTATGTTTTGCATTATGTCATGACAGTTTGGGTTAGTAACATATAATACCATTCACAATTAGTTGTAACAGCATGCATTAGTATTCCCATTAACCAAACACCTAGATATTCACACCATTGAACAGCGAGCATAACACATGCATAATTTGAACAGCAATACACAGTCCAACAACATGCAGGGTTGATTGATGGCAACAGGCCATCAGGTTTGGATGTATGAACAGGGCAGATGCACCAACAGACATGCAAATATTTATGACCCAACAGGACAAATGTCCAGGGGTGTTAATTGTGATTGCACATACCATTTTCACATGGAATGGGTTATATGTGGTTATAGGGTGGGGTGGAGAAAACAATATTAACACCTTTGAATACCAATACATATGCTGTACATTTCTAATAGCTGCACATATATACACACTACTGTTCTAACTACAGTTTCCTATATGATAACTACTTCAATTTGGTGATAGGACTGTTACTGCTACATCAATATACATTTTATTGTTCTTCATACACATTCATATCTGGCTTTGTTCAGCTACATCATCCTGCTACATTTGCTTTATATATCTATAGACAACTGTGGATGTTTGGTATGTCAGACAATCATACTATCTGCATATTGCAGACTGAGAGCAACATATCCAGATTTTGGGATACACATTCCAGCTGCAGCAACACTTTGAACAGATTTTGCTGTTTGGTTTTGCTTCTCACATGCATTTCATTCTGTACTGACTGCAGTATACTTTATTCAGGGGTTATTACTACTTTATTAGTGGATTCATAACACTTTCTAACACTCTCTCACTTGTTTTCATTTTACTATTCAGGATGGTACTTACTTCTAGGCTTTATTGACATGTTTTACCTGTAGTTATTACAATCCTTTCCAGCAGTCTCACTTCTGTCATGTTTCAGTATTTCAACAGGGGTATATTTCACACATGTGATTTGCTCATCTTCTGCAGCTGTACTTTTCAGCCTGCTGCTGGTTGTGTACTATTATATTACAGGTGGGGCATCTTTATTTCAGACTTTATTTCAGACATTTTCATTTTTCTGTTTGGATTACAGACTGCAAAACACTTTTGTAATCAAGCAATACTTGCAAACACTCTTACACTTGTTACTTGCACATTCTATTACTTAGTGACTACACTGCACTCTTTTGCTAACTGTCATACTTTTATATTTCTTTACAGTTACTGGGAGAGGATTACTGACCTGCCTGGTGGTGCAACCGCACCAGCCTATCGCCATAGGCTCTGCGGTTCGCAGAACAGACACCTGCAGCTGTAATATAAATGAAGTAATATTGGAATACACATCTCCATAATATCAGCTAGTTTAATTTCTTAGATACATAATTGCATGTAACTTACTCAGTAGTGGGGCGTTGGGCATTTGCCGGGCCTCCTGGATCCAAAGGTTCAATTGGTCCTGCTTGCGTCTCTTCAGGTCCGCATGGTGGTGACGAACCTGCTCACCAGTCCTTGGAATCCCTGTGGCACTGGTGAGATCATGAGCCAACTGGTCCCACGCCTCAGCCCTATATGCTCCCCACAGGACCTGGCCCTGCATGAGTTGGGCCTCATGATTGTGGACTAGGTGCCAGACCATGTATCTGGACTCCTCAATGCCCCACCTCTGTGCTCGAAAGCAACTACCCTCACCTACTCCTGTCATTCTGGCTGCAAGTCAGTTCTACAATCATTTATGCTGTGTATTCCTGCCTATGGGGCTTATATATGCCGTTTTTCCCGCACATATCTGTGATTGGCCATTTTGGAATTGTATCAACTTCACAAAACCTGCTTTGTCATGCTCCACTTTGTATTCATTCCTATATATTTGCTATTACTGCATTTATAGGTACTGCTGTCATGGCTTAGTGGTTCAGTACCTTGACTATGGTGCATAGTATCCTGGGTTTGAACCTGGCCACTGCTTTTTATTTTTTATGAATGTCTAGACAGGCTGAGGGGTGTGTCTGTGTAAAGGCAGTTTTGATACAGCTTGCTCAACGTTGCCTGTCGGTTAGCTTGTTGGCTTGGTGCGCAGCTCCGTGCAAACGGGGTATGCTGGTTTACGCCTCATTTGGCTATCAGTACGCATATTACGCTCAGCTCAGCTAGGGGCACACAGTTTCAGCATGTTAAACCACTGCTCACCTATGGGTACTCATTTTGCACCTGTTGAACAACTGCTCACCTTTGGGCACTCATTTTGCACCTGTTAAACCACTGCTCACCTACGGGCAGATGCACTCACCTTGTTAAACTGTAGCTCAGCTATAGGCACATCTGCATTTTTTATTATTTTGTTATCTCACATTTCTTCAAAATAAATGGACTATTTCATTACATTTTACATGAACTATGATTTTATATGTGTACATGTTTGTCAGGGACTTGTTTCGTGCTTATTTTACTAAAATTAAAAGGTGGTTTTGTGGGGCCTCGAACCATGAATGCCTGCTCTTCAGCCAATGTCGCTACCGCTACACTATTGCTTTTTGGCTTGCTTTGAATATTTAGTTCTTATATCCTTTTCCACTGACTGCTAACTGTGGCTAAGCTAAGGGCATGCCTGCGCAAATGACTGCACTCACTGGCAAACATCTTTACGTTTAAAAAAATATATATAAGATGTTCATTTATATATTTTATGTTCATAGTCTGTGGGGGCATGTGTTGTGTTGTGTTTATTCACATTTCCATGGCCTCTGTCGTGGGTGTTTACTTTGGGCAATTTTACTCTTCTGGGAGCGTGTCCGCTTCCAGGTCTCAACCTACGGACACGCCCCCTACTGTCTTCCACGGACTGTGTTAGCCTTCAGTGTGATTCAGCATGCCCTCATGCATATGCATGACATGCTGACATTACACCGTTTAACTGCAGCCTCCATGTAAGCCATGTATGTCTTACACGGAGGCTTCGTGAATCCTGCCCTACCACTTGCAGTATGAAAAAATACAGTTAAACAGCAACAAAATGCAGTAAAATGCAGTTAAACAGTAATGAACTGCAGTAGATAGCAATGAAATATAGTTAAACAGTAGATTGCTTTCAAACAATAGCTCACAAATTACAACAGTATCAGACAGCACTAATAAAACAGTGATTCAGTAGAATACTGTCATCAATTTAATAAAGCTACCAACAAGTAGTAATAAATATAGCAAACAGCAAAATGAAGTAGAAAGAGGTACTTTTTTTTTTTTTTTTTTTTTTTAGTAGAAAGTGAAGAGACAGAAGATAATGAGATAATTCAATATTTAGAAGCTAAATTGGTGGGCCTTTACTAAGTTCTCACTATAAACAGTAGAATGAGTTGATGTAATGTGACTGGGGGTAGTGTCCAGTATCAACTTTATACCAAAGGCGGGCAGCTCAAAGCCACCAAGACTTAAGACCACAACAACAACTGGGCGGGTGGGTGGTGAAAACAGTTGTACAGATTACAGAGATATTTATCAAAACAGAAGTGCAGAAGACAATTGAAAATAAACAATTATCTTTTTCCAATATCACAACAGGGCAGTAGGCCAGTCTCTCTACAACTCTGAGCATCCTGAGCAGACAAGTATATTTGATTTAAAACATTGGCTATTAAAGGCAGAGAAACAGAAAACAGCCCAATTATCCAATAAAAAAAAGTTTTTCAAGAATGCCCTTAGCTAGATTAAACCAGTCTGATTTATTTCCTTCCGCAAAGAAAACAGCAAGGCCTCTCTAGACAAAGATTTCACTGCAAGCTGAAAGGATCACAATAGTAACAGATATTCAACTCTATCATACTACAAAAAGGAGACTAAAAACAGTTGCACCGATTGCAAAAACAGTTGCACAGATTACAGAGATATGTATCAAAACAGAAGTGCAGAACACAATTGAAAATAAAACTTATCTTTTTCCAATACCACAGCAGGCAGTAGGTCAGTCTCTCTGCAGCTCTGAACAGCCTGCTCTCCTTTAAACGTTTTCATAAGAGTGGAGGAGGGGCATTGACTACAACTGATCTGAGATATATAACAATAAGTATCCTGCTTTTTTGCTTATTTTTTGCTGCTAGTTATTGCTTCTAGCAATTTATATATATATATATCACTTTTTATTGCCTGCTGCATACTTTTTACTGTATTATATTGCTATTAACTAATCTGCATGGTTAAACTAAAATTGTTTGCCTTACAGGGCCTGATAAATAGCAATTTTACTGTCACAGTGTTTGTAAAGCTTTTTAGCTGGTTTCACTGTGTGAAAGGTATTAATGGGAAACTTTCACTATTTGTTAAGCACCTATTTGTTTGTTCTGATTTCCTGCCAAAGAGTGTATCATATAACTGATTAGTTTGCAGTTAAAAGCAGCCTGTAGAGTCTCCTTGCTTCTTTATCTGTTTAAAAATGTTAATTTTGTGCCTCACTGCTGTTCTTCTGCTGTGATAAACATTTCTGTAGTGTTTACTGTCTAAAAGAGTGTAGGCTAGTAGCTGTAGAATTGTCCCAGTTCAGATTTGCTGTCTCTGGGCCTGTTTGTATTTGCAGTGGTTGTTTTGAGTACATGACCAGGCCATCTTGAATTAGCAGAAGCCTTTCTTTACCTTTGTGGCAGGGTTGTGTTGATTGACTGCTGGCTGGTGGGGGTTGGATGGTCTAGGGCTTGGAGTAAGCACGCATTGGTTCTTTTGAGCTTTTTTTAAAAAAAGTTGTTTAATGTTGTATGTTCTGGTATTTAAGCCCTCACATTGCGAGGATTTCTGTCTATGCAGACTCAGCCAAGTGGAGGAGGGGCATTGACTACAACTCTGATCTGAGATATATAACAATAAGTATTCTATTTTTTTTTTTGCTTATTTTTACTAGCTATTGCTTCTAGCAATTTATATATAGCACTTTTTATTTCCTGCTGCATACTGTTTACTGTATTTTATTGCTATTAATCTACAAGGTTAAACTAAAATTGTCTGCCTTACAGGGTGTTCCCCACCATCCCTCCCTGTTGGTGTCTTGCTGTTATACTTGGTGGCTTTGCAGTTGCCCACCCCTACTGTAAATTTGATTGGGGCACTCCTCCCAGTCTAGTGTCATTAGCTCATTCTACTTAATACAGAGAGAACATTTGAGAAGGCCAACCCACTTAGTTTCCTAACCCTGAATTATCTTCTGCTTCTCCTCTCCCCATTTTCTTTACAAAAAAAAACTTTGCTAGAATCTGCTTGTATTCTGAAACAATTTACGCTAGTTTCCTGCCTTTCCTGTAACTAGTCTAGTCCAGATAAGATTTGCTATATCCAGGACTATAAGCTTCTGAGCTCCCCAAGTCTTTCTGTGTTGGAGGGAAGCATTATAGCTTATCTGTGGGAGTAGTAAGCACTAGCTAACCTATCTACCACATAAGGAGTGGTTCTGGTCCAGAAACTGTAGTTATTGACCATTTGGGCAGTTTTTCCATCTCTCTCAATTTTCTGATTTAAAAGCCCGCATTTGCACTTTTTTCCCCCCTTTCCTGTAACAAGTGTAGTCCAGATAGAGATTTGCTGTACCCAGGACTGTTTGTAAGCTCCTGAGGCCCCCAAGCCTTTCTGTGTTGGAGGGAAGCATGCTAGCTTATCAGTGGGAGTGGTAAGCACTAGGTAACCTATCTACCACATAAGGAGTGGTTTATGGCCCAGAAATTGTAGTTATTAGCCGTTTGGGCAATTTTTCCATCTCTCTCAACTTTCTGATTTAAAAGCCTGCATTTGCACTTGTTTCTTTCTCGTAACTAGTCTAGTTCAGATACAGATTCTTATTTTTAGTACTTGAATTGGCTTATTTGTGCTCAGCACTTGTTCAGAACTTGTTTTAAGCACTAAATAAGCTACACATTACTAAAGCACTCAACCTTCCTCATTACCAAGAGGAAAACAGTTTTTGTACTTACTTTCCTTACTTGTCTAGAGGAAAATAGTTTTTTTATTCAGGCATGTCCAAGGGTCAGCTCCCAGTGTTCTCTCCTGTCTATCTGATGATTCTGGGTATCTTGGGGCAGTGTAGCAATTGCCTCATGTACACAGACAACCCTCTCCTCCTAGCACCCACCCAACACCACAACCTGTGAGAGATGCACTTATCTAGCCAAACTGGAGATAAAGTTCTCTCCAACCAAAACTGAACTTGACATTCAAGAGGAGAAGGTAAACAGTTGCACCACACCACACCATTCACATAGTCCCACTAAACCTACACCACCAAAATCCACACATAGAAACACAAAAACATTCACGGAGGCTCTCAATAATAATCTGCTCAAGCAACAGAGACCTCCAAAGCAGAAATGCAAGAAACCTCCACCCCCCAACACAACCTAAATGACACATAGCCCACAGACTCAGTGTGCCACTCAACCACAGCCCATAAGGCAAAACAACGTACTCAACACACTAGTCATAGGTGACTCTATAGTCAGGCACACTGATGTCCCACTCACCAGACTAAACAAGGAGAAGGTTACTTTCAGCTGCCTGTCGGGTGCCAGGATCTGGCACATAACCCAAACACTCAGGTCACTCCACAACAAGTACAAATATGTGATTGTTCATGTTGGTGTGAATGACCTGAGCCGTACCTCCCTGGACAACATGAAAAGAGATATGGAAGAGCTCTCCAATCTTGTAGCCCAGGCAAGTATGACCCTAGCCCTGAGTAGCATCCTTCCATTGCTCAGAATGACACCACAGTACAAGGACAAAATGATTGACTTCAACAATTGGCTAAGCTTCTGGTGTCATTCTAAGGGGATCCAGTATCTGTCTGCCTGGGATGACATGGTTGACAGACCATGATACTTTGCCAGAGATGGCCTGCACCTGTCACCCCTGGGATTTTAGATACTGGTTAAGGCTCTTCCTGCCCCTATAGTGCCTTTTTTAGGCAAAGTTCAAATGACAAATTCACCACCATAACAAGAACAGGCAACCAAAAATTGAGTGTCATGCTAGGTCTAAGTCTCAAAATGCACTCCCTTGAGGCACTACTTAAAATGGAGAACATCAATATCTGTGCAGTGACTGAGACTTGGTTCAAGGCTCCAGAGAGCACCCTTGCGTTACTAGGCTATAACTCATACTACACTTTTCAGCCATCTAACCTGGACCGGAACGCCAAAGGTGGAGGTGTGTCCATATTCATTAAAGATAGCCCCACCTCCAGACTAGTTGCTCAGCATAATGCATCCAAGGTTATCCAAGTGCAATGAACTCTGGGCAAAACTGCAATCCAAATTGTAGCTTGCTACAGATCCCCCACCATGCCCCAGAATTCCCACTCCTCTTTTCTTGATGTAGTGGAAAATATTAGGGTTCAACTAAACAACCTAATAATGAGTGATTTCAACTGCCCCACCATTAACTGGGAAAACTACTCATGTACCAACTCCTTCACTCAACGCTTTCTGGAATTCATAAATTCAAATGCCCTGGATCAACTTATCCACACCCCCACCAGGAGCAGCAATATCCTAGACATAGTCATTACCAACATGAGTGACCGGTGTTCCACACCTGAAGTCAACTCCTTGTTGGTCAGATCCGACCATAAGCAAATCACCCTAGATATCCACATCACACCCCCAACCCCCATTAAGGAAACCACCTTAAAAGGTTTCTCCAAAGCCAACTTTATGCTTCTTAAGACAGAAGTGGTGAACTTCATGGCACCCATGCAGATGGACAGTACAGTTACGACTGCTGAATCCTACACAAATGCAGTCTATAAGCACTTACACAAGTGCATGGACCGTGCTATCCCAAACCGAACCAAGATGCTATACTCCAAAAAAAGGAAGCCAATCTGGTGGTCCCCTACCATAAACAAGCTCTACAACAGAAGGAAGAAACTGTTGCAAAAGAGAGTAAAATCCCATGAGTGGAGGAACTCCCTGGTCAGCCTCAGTAAGAAGCTGAGATCCCTTATAAGATCCTCTAAACCTAGCTATGAAAACAAAATCACCACTGATTCTAGGGACAACCACAAAGCATTCTATAGCTATGTCAAGAATCTCAATAGCAACACCCAGATCTGCTCTGAGTTACAGCACAATGGCACAAAAATTACAGAACCAAGTGAAAGGGCCCATATCTATACAGGAAGAATAAAAATTCTCTGTAATCACAGCTGCACAGGTAAAAGCTGCACTGTCTAAAGCAAAAAACACAGCATCCATGGGAATGGACAACATCCCAGGCTGCATTTTACACAAACTTCAGAACGAACTGGCTTCCCACCTAAGCACCATGTTAAATTATAGCCTCATGTCAGGTTTTGTGCACACTGAATGGTGCCAAGCAACAGTTATCCCACTTCACAAAGGGGGAGCCACCACTGATCCCGGGAACTATTGCCCTATTAGCCTGATGTGCCTGGTCTGTAAGGCCATGGAATTATCATCATGGAATTCATAATCAAAGATATTGGTAACCTCCAAACTCTGGACTCCACCCAGTTCAGGTTTGTGAAAGGCAGATCATGCCTCCTGAACCTGATCTACATCTTTGAGGCAGTCACCAAAGCCATATACAATTGTAAGGTGGTTCACACAGCCTATCTTGACCTCGCCAAGGCTTTCAACACCATCCCTCATTCTGGAATTATAGTTAAACTCACTAAACTAGGTATAAATCCCTACATCACAAGATGGGTTGCCAACTGGCTCACTGACAAAACCCATACTGTAAACGTTGCAGACTCCAAATTTGACTTCAAACCAGTGACAAGTGGAGTTCCACAGGGATCAGTTCTGGGACCTCTCCTGTTTGATATCAACTTCTCTAAAGTACATGCTAACACAGAAGGCCTTTGGCTAGTGAAGTTTGCAGATGACTGCAAACTAGGAGCCATAGTCATGTTCCCAAATGATGTGGACATACTACAGAAGGGCCTCCCTAAGACAGATGCCTGATGTCAGAGCCATGGCCTCAAGCTCAATGCCAAAAAGTGCATTGTCACCCCCTTTGGTAAAAACTCTATACCCATGAACTACCACATAGGTGGCAGTTTACTTAACACCGAATGTGTGATAAGAGACCTTGGCACCCAGGTGGACAGTAGTCTCTCCTTTGATAATCACATCACCACAGTAGTCAGGAAATCCTTCTACGTGGCATACCTCATCAGAAAAGGGTTCTCATCCAGGAAAAAAGAGGTCATTGTTCCCCACTACTCGACACTCATTATACCTATTATAGAGTACAACACCCCTTTTGTAATGTACCTCACAAGACATCTGTAGCAGCTGGAAAGGCCACAGAAGTACCTCACAAAGAGGATTACTGGCCTCAAACGGATGCCCTACACTGACCGTCTCAAAAAACTCCAGCTTTACTCCGTAGCATATTGCTTACTCCGAGGTGATCTCTGCCTAACATATAAAGCTATGTCAAACCCAGAGCTGTTGGACATACTACACCTAAAGAAATCCCAATCCCTCCGAGCTACATGCTCTAGGGACCTAAACTTTGTCACCACAATAAACAGGACATGCTGGAGGGATAGAGTCCTGTCCCAGAGACTTTCTATACTCTGGAATAAGGTACTCGTCCAGGTCAAGCAAAGTTCCTCATTTGCACTCTTCAAGAAAAATCTTGTTGAGTGGATGGGAAATAGGAAATACACCCCGGGGATCACTTCTGTGGCTCTGCTCGACAGGGGCACAGGAAAATAACTTTCTTGGGTGGCATAAGCCAGGGAACCTTGTTGGCTAGGCTTACTTAGGCCCTTGGGCCAATAGCCTATTTCCTACCTATGAACCTATAATTTTAAAAGTCGTTAAAGAAGAAAACTTGTACATGGCAGGTAGAGTATCAAATACTTCTGGTTGCAAAAAAGATAATTTAATGGCAAATTTGAGGAAACCCATTAATATAAAAACAAAAAAAATAAGAGAAGGCAATGGTGGAAACTGAGATACAAAGAAAAAATACAAGAAAGTACAGTTGTGTAAGTAAGCTTATCATAACAATCAATGTTTAACTGATCACTGCTACAGTAACCTAAGCTGTATGGATTATATATTGGAAAGAATATAACAGCTGGCCTTCCAAAGCTTTAAGGTACCTTTCATCCACACAAGCCATTAGTCAGCTTCAACTAAGCTGACTAAAAGTCAGGTTTGGATGCCAAGCCCTTCAGAGCTTTCCTCCCACTAAAGTGAGTGCTCCTCTGTGGGCTTTTGAGGATTGATAGTCAGTTAACATTGTTCCAATGCAGGGCAGGTAAGTTCATTTTGGGGTAAAAAAACTTCCATTTTACTTTTCTTTTTATGGCAGAAAATTTACTTTTTCTGTGAAACTTAATTATGTAAGCTAGAAAAAAATGTTTTAATGACTGTAGTGTGGCTTTAGTTCTCTTTTAAATGGGAGAGTTACTTTTTTATTTTTGTGGTAAAAAGTTGTTAAAACAAATTTTAAGCAATTTTTTTTATGGTCGAAGATGTGTTGCTTTATTTTTGGGATTTGGAGTAAGTGGTTAAAGTACTTTTTACTATGTTTAAATGAGGAAACATTACATTTTTTGTACAAACTACCTTTTTTAGCTCCTATTGCTGCCAGGCTTCAATGGGAGTCAGGCACCTTTTTTAGGTATATCTATGAAACAATGTAACAGTTCCTGGTTTTTCCTTCCTCCAGTCACAAAAAGAAGAAAACTGTCAAAACATCCTCTGCTATCACAGCAGGCTGCTAAAGTATCTCTGCTGCTTATGGGTGACTCTGCTGTGGCTAAAACTGGTTGATCAGACCACACTTTTTTTTTCTTGGGTCCCACTGGTGTAGTTCCTACAGTCACCAAGGACCAGAGGTTAGACACAATCTCTGCAGCAATTGAAGTGACCTTAGTCGGCAATGAAGAATAACTTTTGTCTGTCTGGGGAGAAGGGTTAGAAGATGCTAGTCTGTCTAGCAAGGAATATGTTTCCATCCCTAGGGAGGTTTTTACTAGCAAATAATTGGTCTATTTCTATAGAAATGCCTGTCAAAAAAGCAAAAACTTAAACATATGTCTTCTCTCTCAGTCTGGAAAGTAGTAATTTATTGGTTTTAGCATAGTGCTATGTTCATACCTCTCAACTGTACAGATTTTTGCAGAATGTCCAGATTTTTGCCACATATTTTTGGTCCGTTTTTCATAAAATTGTGTTTTTCTGGCAAATTAGTGGAAAATAATGACAGACATTTGAGTTTCAGAGTTCATGCCCTTCAGAAAATGCATGCTAATGCAAAACCTGTTATTCTATCAACATTCTAGGTTTGTAAGAGCAATATTTAAAAAGTGTCTATTTTTGGGCCTTTGTCCCACGTTTATTCGTGCCTTTGTTCAGATTTCTTGCTCTAAGAAATTGAGAGGTATGTTACAGATTGTAAGGTAACCGCATGTTTCCTTATTTAGATGATTTGCTTATCTTTGCAGAATAGTTTTCAAAGCATTAGGAATCTCTCACTTGTATAAGTTATCTCCTACCCAGGCAGAATTCCAGGAGAACTTGAAGCCTTGTCTGACTCCTTCGCACAGAATAGTTTTTATGGGTTATCAAATGGACACTTCAGTTCAGAGAGCTCTTTCTCCACAGGAAAAAAAAAATACATCTCCATTTAAATCTATTTCTGAGTTTTTCCAGACTATCATCTCAGCAAAGGAATTTCTCAGGATTTTCATTTATAATAGTCATGAAACCTCTTGCAAGACTCCACATAAGAAAATTCCAATGGTACCTGAAATCTTTATGGTAGCAGCATCAACATCCCCTGACATTTTAGATTCCAGTTTTGGGATTTGAGAAAAGGAAGATTTTGTGGTAGGGAAACAAAATGTCTCATAATCCAGTACTCCCATTTTCCCTTCCTGGTCTAGCACAGACAGTGCTTGGGAAGTATTTCAAAATAGTGTTTCTACATCTTCTCTGCAGTTATGATGGTATTTAATGTGGAGTTTGTAGGTGGGACAATTGTATTACTAAAATTATTTAAAATAATCTCATAGGTTCATAGGTTCACAGGTGTTTACTAGGCAAACTACCACAGGAGCCTTTTTAAGCCTTGCCATGCATCCCAAATCTCTGACAAGTTCTAATACCCTTGATAAAAATAAGCATGGGCCTGGGAGATGAACCATTTACAGGTTATCTGTGACCATTGGAGACATAGGTGCCAAACAAGGGATGAATTTCCAGTTTCCCATCCAATTGTCCAAGTTGCACTGGAATTCATTTAGAAAGGAACTCTGCTTCATATGGATGGGGAGCCTATTCCATAGATGGAGTAGTGCCTGGGATACATACCTATCTCTCCAGCAGGTCCTATTTATGTCACAGGCAAGGCTTAAGTCTTTAGAACCAGTAATTCTGGTGCTGTTTGTTTTGTGGATAAGCAGGAGGCTAATTAATGTGGGGTCTGACAATGCCCTGTATGCCAGGCATAGATCTCCTATGGGCTTTTTAGGGGAGATCTATACCTGGCATACAATGCCCTGTATGCCAGGCATAGATCTCCCCTAAAAAGCCCATAGGAGACAGAATACAGGGATAGGGCCTTAAGGCAGTCTGCATAGGATATTTTACTTATGTCCTGTATTTTTAGTGAGAAACCTCTGTGGAAATTCCAGTTGTTGGATATACTTGGCTAGATACTTACCAAAGGGGGTATTGTACTCAATGATAGGTCTGATGAATGCTGAATACAGTGGAACAATGACTTCCTTGTACTTAGATGCCATATCTTTGTTTATAAGTTGTGTAACATAGAATGATTTCCTCACTACTGTAGACACATGATGGTCAAAGGTTATATTACTATATATGTGTGTATCTACGTCCTTGACTACTAGGTCAACTCTAAGGGGTGTGTTGTCAATATGATAGTTGCCAGGGATGGATGAATTCCCAAAGGGTACTATTATGCATTACTTGGCATTTAGTTTTAGTCCATGGCTCTGACACCAGTTGGTTGTCTGTGTCAGCCCCACCTGGAGAACATTTGTGTCAGTGTGAGATTCAATAACAGCTCCTAATTTGCAATAATCTGCAAATGTAGTCAGCCAGAGACCACTGACATTGGCTTTGACTTCTGAGAAGTAAATGCCAAAAAGGAGCATTCTAAGGACTGAACTCTGAGAAATTCCACTTATGACTGGCCTCTTTGTAGAGATAGACTCCCCAATTCTAATTTCTTGGGTCCTGTCTGGGAGCCAGTTGGCTATCCACCGGGTGACATATGGGTTTGTACCTAACTTCTTGAGTTTGTCAACAATGCCCGAGTGGGGTATTGTATCAAATGCCTTGGCCAGGTCAAGGTAGACAGTGTGAACAATTTTGCCCTCATCCATTGCTTTGGTGACCTTCTCAAAGAAGTCCACCAGGTTGAGCAGGCATGATCTGCTCTTGACGAAACCAAACTGGGTTGGGTCCAGTGTCTGGAGGTTTACTATATCTCTGTTGATCATCTTTATGATAATTCTTTCCATGACTTTACATATAAGACTAATGAGACTTATAGGTCTGTAGTTTCCAGGGTCTGTAGATAGCCCGCCTTTGTGCAGAGGGATGACTGTTGCCTTTCTCCATTAATGAGACATGAAGCCTGTTTGGAGGCTACAGTCAAATAGTAATTCCAGAGACCCTGATAGGTCATGTTTCATGCTATTTAGAAGGCATTCTGGGATATTGTCTGGGCCCATTGATGCAGTGTTCTTGGTCTTAGAGAGAGCATTAAGGACCTGTTTCCTAGTGATAGCAGGGGGGAGTTATATTTGATGATATTTCCTGAGGGAAGGTTGAGAGGGTAAAGGTGGAGCTGAATTAATCAGCTAGGAGGTTTGCTATATCTTTTCGCTCTGTATAGGTGGCTCCATTTACAATGAGCTCTGCACACAATTGTGTTTTGCCTTTAAAGCTGTAGACATAGCTAAAGAATGCTTTGTGGCTCTCCTTGCCCTGGTAGACCAAACTTACCTCAAATCTGGCTTTGGTAGGCTTTATTTGTCCTCTGAGTTGTTTGTTTAGTTTGATGAGAGTGCTTTTATCCTGCTGGGTGTTGCACCTCCTAATTTTTGCCATGATTTTCTTCCTCCTGTTATACAGACTACTGATTTTGTGATTCTGCCAGGGTAGCTTGATTTTTGAGTTAGTTCTGTACTTCCTCCTGGTGGGTACAGCCACCTCAATACAGCTATTAACATGCTTGTATAGGGTTTCTGTCAACAGTTCTGTAGGCAGCAGCATTCTCAGGGTTTATGGGGGCTTGACATTTTGCCAGGTTCTCACTTAATAGTAGGAGGTTATCCTTACAATAGTTCCTGAATACTCCAGGTTTAGCTGGTGGTCCAGGTTTTATTTTTACTTTAAATTAGACCAGTTTATGGTCTAACCTTACCAGGGAAGGCATTACAGTAAGGGTGTGCATCAGTCACCCATATTAGTGAGGACCAGATCCAGTATGGCTACAGCCCTGATTGGTGTATTGACTATTTGGTCCAGGGAGTTTGTGTTTACAAAATCCAGGAATCGCAGTGCATGTACATTTGGTGTCATATAGGATTCTCAGTTAATAGTGGGATAATTAAAGTCACCCATGAATATGGTATTGGGTTGGATGGTTAGTGCTTCTAGTAAGTTTAAATACATGGTATGGGTTTCCTGGGTCATAGAGCAGGACCTATAGCTTGCAAGGAAGTGTTATTGGATTTTGCCTATGGTGATTTGAAGATGGAGCTGCTCAAGTACATTGTCCTGTTTGACCAGCCTTGAAGTATATTTATTTTTGATGTAAATAGAGACACCTCCACCTTTGGTATCTGCCTGTGAAGTAGCTGGCCTAAATGCGTGGAAGGCATTATAACTTTGCACTGTTGGTGTGCTGTGTGTGGCTTTAAACCATGTTTTGTTTAATTTAACGTTGAATCCTGTTTTGTTTAATTTAACATTGAATCCTGTTTTGTTTGCTTTAAACCATGTTTCAGTGACCACACAGACATCAGCATTCTCTATGGTAAAGAGAGTGTCTAAGGAGTGGAGTTTTTTGTTTAGACTCTCACCACTGAGCAGTATTACCTTTAGATTTTCTTGGCTTTGATTTGCTATGTCAGAAGAACTTTCAGTTTGGAATCGCCTTAAAAGGCATGTTTTAGCTAATATTTGAAAGCCTAAAGGTGCAGACCATCCTTGGCAAAGCAGCGTGGTCTGTTGAACATCTCATTCCATGCTGACAAATATTGCACCCCTCTTAGAATGAGACTAGAAACTAAGCCAATTATTAAAGTCGATCATTGTTTGTTCATATTGTGGCATCATCCTTGAAGAAGGTAAAATTCTGCTTAATGCTAGGCACATACCAGCCTGAGACACATATTCTGTACTCTCTACCAGTGGGGATTGGTTTCTTACAGTTAGATCCATGCACCCCCCCCACTCTTCCATTAAAGAGAACAAACAAAAAACAAAAAAAGCCCACTTTACTATAATAAAAATCAGTTGCTACAGTTTAGACCATACACTGATTTGACTGCAAGTACAAAGCCATCTTTTAAAAGCTGGTATTGCATTAAAGAGAGATCCGGATTGGCTGATAGCGCCTTTCCAGAAATTTTGCACCCAGGACAGTTGTTCATCTCACCCCTATCATAGCTGCTGTACTGGTTAAAAATGTTGGTCCATGAATTCCATTGATGCAGGTGCCCCCCATTCACTCTCCCACAAACATACACAAAGAAACACACACACACACACACACACACACACACACACACACACACACACACACACACACACACACACACACACACACACACACACACTCAAACATCCCTTACTTGTCTTTGAGTTGACAGAATGTCTCTTCTTAAATTTTCACTACCCTCGTAATTCACAAATGATTACACTCGGCCATTAATGCAAGACATTATAATTTCATATTTCATATCCTTCAATAACCACATGCTAATCCAAATGTTGTTATTTCTCCCAGGCAGACATATACTCCTTCATACATGCAGCCCCTCACATACACACACTCATATCCCCAACACTGCCAATCCACTAAACTCCCATCACTTAAATCTACTGTGATAGATGAACACAAGCTTTTGGCCCTGTTCATTACCATGAGTGCCTGGGGGTGTGTGTTCACTCATCTGTATAAATACATTACCACAACAGTTCTGAGGAAAATCACAATGCTGATTAACATATGTCTGTTGGCTGCAAAGTCAGCCCACCATGGGGATGCATGTTTTCTGCTCTCTCTGAATAAGAACTGGTTACAGCAAGCTGTACACCTCATGTACACCTCTGCGTAATCTTTTGGAATCAGGCCCTTTATACTTTTGATGGTATGTATGAATATATTCCATTGAGGAAAACTGTTGCAAACTTCAAAATTCACACTACATCTTTTTCATATCTTTTTGACAACATTTTTAGTATATCAAAGACTTAAATTGCCTTCATTAAAGATCATGTAAATTAACATAACACACTTAATTTCGTACCACTGCAAATTTTATTTATGTTGCATAAAAAACCTTTTCATTTAGAAATTGAATTGAAGTGATTTTGATATCTGGCTTGCAGTTTTTTACATTGACATGGAAGATTGTGATTTTAGTTTTAAGCATACTTAGTGCATAGTACAGAAGGTAAATACAGTACATTGTGAACAAATGCTCTAACAACTGGCCTTAGATGGTTTGCATGTATCACAGTTATAAAAAGATAAGAAATGCATATAAGGAGACTTTCAAAGATTAGTTTTGTAGAGAAGGTCTTGATAGTGTTTTGAAGTCAGATCTGGAGACAAAGAAGAGCTATTAAGGTACTAATACTTAGTTTTACTGATTGTACAATGAGTCATTCAAAATAAAACCTTAGAGGATTGCATACTCTTTGTAAGGGTACATCATAACGAGAGGGTGGACATGGGGTTCCTGACAGATAAATAAATATTAAATGTCTGGATCCCATTTGAGTAAAGACAAATGACTGAAAATAATCTGAAAGAAATATAAATGTTGCAGTGCAGCCTCCATTTATATATAACACTGTAATAGAGCAAGACCACCCTGCTTTAATTCCCCACACTTGTTACTGACATGCTATAGTACACGTTTAGTAATATATTGTCACTCTGAGTTTGTACAGCATTTTACCAAACCCAGAATGTGACCGTGATAGCAAGAGTATTCTGGTATACTAGAAAGGGGCCAGGGGGGGCATAGTCCTCCACATGAATTCATGGCGGGTCTTGACCTGCTAAAAATATGCATAAACTTGTGGTGCTTTGTAAAAGCTATAGTGGGGTGAGTTTTAGTCATTTTTTCAGTTAAACGGGACATTTTGGCATTCAGTCACATTATCAGGAAACTGACTGAGTGTGAATAGCAATGGATCTCAACATAGATACTTAACTTTCAACTTCAATCATGAAAATCTAAAAAAAATGCAGTTATAGATGATGACTGCTTTGTCCATCTAGTTTTACCCGCACCACTTTCTTGGTCCTGACATAATAATGTCAAAGCTAACATTGAACTGTCAGTTATTGAGGTAGCTGGATCATTAGGCTACTCTATGAACATACCCAGAAAGCTCTGGCTGGCTGTGCAGCAATAGTGACTGTTCACAGATTAGTACTAGGTCTTTGTGGGACACTTTAAGCCTAGCCAATTACTGCATGTGAGAATCAATCACCAAACGTTATATTTGTAAGGCAAGCACCTTAACCATTATGCCAACTTCCTTCAAACTCTGAAGCTTCACTGAAACCTAAAAGCAGCACCACACTGCAACACTACATTATTAGCATCATGTGCTTATCAAAATCTTTGCTGTATGTTACATTTTTTTAAGTATGTTAGCTACCTGACTAAGCAAGGCTTTTTTCAACTCTAACTTTACACAGTTTTACAGAGAAGGGCCAAATGAGCAAGGTTCCACAGTCTAAACATATTTTGGCAGCCAGAGAAGAACTATAATGTGAGCAGAAGCCACTTTTCAAAAGCAAAGTGAAACATTACATGTTGCTTTAATATCACATTCTTTGATTCCTTAAAAGAACTTATCTATTATGTGTTGTGTTATTCTTTTGGGTAATGTTTTAGTGTACTGGCTCACTAGCCATTTTGTGCAGGAATGGGCATGGCTGGAGTGATTGCCAGACATAATGCCTGTGATGTCGTATGCTAATGATGAATGATTGGCATACCATGCAGATTTGCTAATGACACCAGGCATATACTTGATCGTGGATTAGTTTCTCTGTAAAGTAACTTCTCTCTTCCTCAATGGAGTGCAATCTCAGAGTTGGTATATTTAAGTGGCGGGGGTGCTACCCCCCCCACAAGGGGGGCGCAGGGGGTAAATGCAAAGAGAAAACTGTAATGTTTTCACATCAATGGTACTCACTTCTTACACCACTATTTACCTTTGAAATATGTAAGGCCATTTTTGTAGTTCTTTATTGTACTGAAATACAACTTTACTACAAACTGGCAAGTATGCCTTTTTACTGTCTTAGAAATTGCATTTAAATACCAACAAGGTACCCAAATCTGCATGCATGTGCTTCCTCATCATGATGAATATTCATGCAGATGAGAAACACATCATATTGGTTATTCATAAGTACAGGAAGATGTCAACCAGCTGGGGTGGCATTTGGGCGGCGTTTGCTACTGCTCATTTAGTGAGCCAGTACACTACAACATTGCCTTCTTTTGAACCTGAATTTGGGGCGTGGGATGTTGGGTTATTCTTTTGAACCTGAATTTGGGGGTGCTGGGTTATTCTTTTGGACCTGAATTTTGGGGAGGGGTAAGTACAAGCTGGTCTGAGGTATGAGAAATTCATTTCAATCTACATAACAGTAATTACATTAAAGGCAATCAAAAGAATTACAATTCTTAACAATAGCTTGTGCACATAGGATAGAGAGAAAGAGAGATGCATACACAGTGTTTATGTAATAACAGTGCAGTTAAACAGAAGTAGAATACAGAGAAATCCTCTATTAGAACATAAGTTTACAGAACTCTTGAATAAGGAATAAAATGCTGAAAATAAAACAATGAAATACTATACAATGCAACAATCAAGGATGAAATCAGGAGAATTATGAAGTTATTGCTTCTAAGAAAGTAGACTCAAAAAACAGAAATTACAGCTGATGAGACTATTACTCATAAGACTAACCAGTCACAGATGAAATGCTGACTTAGAAAAATATAAAGTATAAAAATAGCATTTGCAAAAAACATGAAGCAAGAGTAAGGAGAACAGATTATTCTGCAGTAGAGGTGTAGCTAGCTATTCTAGTGTCCAGTGTTGCCCCCTGATCTGGTGCCCCCCCCCCAACTCTACTTGAGAAGCAAAAAAAAAGAAAAAAAAGAAAAGAAAAGAAAAAGAAACAGCCCATGCACACTAAATTCTGTTTTAATTTAAACTGTAGCTACCATGATGGTAGCAAGCAGTTGCTACAGTCTACAAGTGCTAAAGTGCTCTTCAGTTCTGAATTTCCAAGACAAGACTTAACAAAAAAAAAAAAACACTTCTTTTCCTTGTAAACTGTATCACACTGCTAGCTACATTTGCAGCAAGCAAGCAGCTGCTACTGTTTCTCCCACTCAGGAAGTGTTAAAGTGTTTCAGTTCTAACCACAGGTGTAATACTGGTATTTATTTCTTAATGACAGTATTGCAGTGAAGAACAGTCAGGATCTACAGATCATAACTTCTAACGCTTTGCGCCTGGGGTGGCTGCCACTTCTACCCACCCTAGCTACATTGCTAGCCTGAAGCACAGCAGTGTTTTGTGGCCTAAAGTGGGACATTCCCATGTCATTGATATATCTTATCATTTTTACAGATAGTACTTCCTATATAGGTATGTGTGTAGGCCCAACTCACCAAGCCCCTGCCCAGGCATACAGCACTGTGGTATGGGTTTATTTCAAAACAGACCATAAATGCTATATAGGCATTATGATGATCCTCTTCCAAAATAGTCCTTAAAACAGGAAATGTATTCAGGTTTGTTGAAAACCGCAGTGGAGTAGTAATAAGCCAAAGCATTGTACAAAAGCATATCAAGTCCCCCTCCCCTTCCTCCTACCAATACAAACACTTTCTGTCCCACAGCCATAGTATACAACTGAAGGTGAATGAAAAAGTGCATAGAACACACCACTGTCCAATGCACAGCTTGTAAGCCTGTACCTATATGGTCATTTGCAATCACACACCTACTTGCATAGTAGAGGATACAGATGCAGACCATCTCTGGCAAGCCCCCCCCACACACACACACACACATCAGGAATGAGTGATACTGCTTGACTGCCTACTCATCAGACAAAATATTATCTGTGGCTTCTTGTAACCTTTTATTTAGCTGCAAGTGTTATGTGAGTGCACTGGATGTTGGACTGGTTTTCTCCATTTATGATTTGGATATTTCCATTATTTTTTTTTTATTTTTACTCTTATTTTACAGTGTATTTCATTTTAAATTTTGTTTACCTTAAAGTTAGTTATGTATTTATTTATTTTTCTGATTTAGAGTTTTAAAAGGACTTGACTAGAATCCATTATAAAAGAATTCATTTTCATTCACTGACTGAAAATGAATTAAGTCTAGCTAATTAGTGACAGGAGCTGAGAAATACGATTTATTATTTAGCTGCAAGTGCTGTGATACTTTTGCTGATGTGTAACTGCATAGAATGTTTCCTATGTACTTATCCAGTTCCTGTGGTGCTTTTAAACTTGGTCACGTTTGAGCTGCCCACCCTTAATGTAAGTTTGACTTTGGAAGCTCCTTCCAATGTCATCTCATCTGCTCATTCTGCTGTGTGCTAAAAGATCTAACAGGGATGGTCTTCCCATTTTGTATCATTCCACTCACTTAGTACACACTGCAATATTCAGAGTATTAATCCATTTTTCCTCCTACTTTTAAAATCTTTAACATCTGGGACTAGACTACCAATCACCTAAGAGTCTATGAAGTGCTTTTGGGAAACAACTTGGGAATAAAGCTTCAGTTTTGCTCTAGGTGAGGGAAAGACCAGAAAGACATGTTTTCTAGCCTTCCTAGAGATTACCAAACACCTGAAACCTTGAAAATTGCTTCTTGGGAGACATCTTGAGATTAATGTTCATAGGATCATAGGATCATAGGAAGTTACTACGCTATTGGCCCTGAAGCTTTTATAAGCCTAGCCAAGAGTTTAGCCCATGTTTAGACAAGTCAGCACCCAAAGTTCTTGTCCAGCAGGGACACAGGTGGAATCCCAGGGGTGTATTTTCTGTTTCCCATCCAGTTACCCAGGTTGTACTTAAAAAGGGATAATGAGGTGCTCTGCTTGACATGGAGTGGGAGTCTATTCCACAGATGGGGGAGTCTCTGGAACACAAATCTGTCCCTCCAAAAAGTCCTATTGATGTCATAGACCAGGTTGAGGTCACGCATGTGGGTTACTCGAATGGAGCTTGACTGGCGGATCTGCAGCAGTCCCATCAAGGCGGGATCTGAGATTGCTTTGTATGCCAGACAGAGGTCACCTCTAAGGAGTCTGTATGAAACTGAGTACAGGGACAGGGTTTTTAGCCTGTCTGTGTAGGGTAGATGTTTGAGGCCCTGGATTCTCCTGGTGAGGAACCTCTGTGGTCTGTCCAGCTGCTGCATGTGCTTTGTGAGGTACATGCCAAAGGGGCCATTGTACTCAATAATTGGCCTTATAAGGAAAGAATACAAGGATGTTATGACCTCCTTGTCCCTGGATGAGATACCCTTACTTATGAGGTGGGCCATGTAGAAAGCTTTCCGTACAGCAGAAGCAACATGTTGATCAAAAGTCAGGTTGCTATCAACCTGGGTGCCCAAATCCCTTATGACTGATTCTGTGCTTAGGACATTGTTATTAATGTGATAATGTGTAGGGACATCACTCTCCCCAAAGGGGATGATGATGCATTTTTTGGCATTCAGTTTGAAGCCATGTTTCTGGCATCAGTTATTTGTTTGGGTGAGACCTTCTTGGAGGACATCCACATCACTTGGGAAATTGATGACTGTGCCAGCTAGCAGTCATCTGCAAACCGGGTCAGCCAAAGCCCATTGGTTTTGACCTGTACCTCAGAGAAGTATATCACAAATAACAGAGGCCCTAGGACTGATCCCTGGTTATGGGTTTACAGCTTGAGGTGGCTTCCCTTATTCTGATTAGGTGGATTCTATCAGTGAGCCAGTTTGCTACCCATCTGGTAACATATGGATTGATGCCTAGTTGAGAGAGTTTATCTATCATGCCCGAGTTACTTCTTTGCTTCTGGTGAGAGAATGTGCAGATAAATATTGACTCCTGCTGGTCTCTGACTGGGCACTGAGTATGCAACTTTACTGAAAGATCTGGTTGCCATTTTGGTGAAAACTTATTTAGGGCCCTTGTGCAGCTTAGCTGTCTGTTGCATTCAGACAAGACAAGATTTAAGTAAGTGTACTGATCACAGCAACATCTTGGTTAATACTACTTTACTTCTGGTTGGAGAATAGGCTATGGTTCATTGGTTACTAGCTGTGTACAGTAGTGTAGAGACCAGCATTATCTCTACTACCAGATGGATAGCACCTCCAGTAACCAAATGTAAACCTCATAGGCACTACTTTCCATTCAGCCTACAATAGTAAGCATCTGGAACCATGGATCTCCACTTTGTCCAATCATATCTGTATCCAGCTTGGTTGAAATGGGCATCCTGAGACACTGTAACAATTGTGTCATGCTTAATGAAATACACCTATTTAAACTGCCACAATGTGTGAGAGACATTAATTTAATCCTACTTGAGGCAAAATTCTCACAATAAAACGCTACAAATAAGAATCAGGTTGTTAGTACCAGATAACACCATTTTAAACATCTCACACACAAATCAGACCAAACACATAAATCCACATATGGTGAGGCTCTTAAAAGTAACCTACCTAAACCACAAAGGTCACCTAAATGTAATCAAAGAAACAAGTATCCTCAGCAAACTCGCAAACAATATAGCCAGCATCCACCATGAAACATACATCAAAAGCCCATAAGCAAATCTCCACACAATCCAACATCCAAGTCATAGGTAAATTCATTGTGAGACATACTGATGTACCCTTACCAGGCTATGCAAAGAGAGGGGCACAATCAATTGCCTGTGACGTACCAGGATTCACAACATCATGAATGGACTCAGGTCTTTTCACCACAGGTATACTTATGACACAGTCATACCTACATCCCTGTACTATATGAACAGAGACATGTTGGAACTCTCAGAATATGTGTCCAAGGCAGAAATGAACCTACCCTTTGGCGGCATTTAACCTTTACCAAGAATGATGCTTCAAAAGAATCTTGACTTCAACAATTTGATTAGCTTCTGGTGTCATTCAAATGGGGTCACATATATACCAGCCTAGGTGGAGATGGTAGACAGTCTTAACTGTTTTGCCAGGGATGGCCTACACCTCTACCCCTAAGGTTTTTCCATATTGGCTAAAACTTTGTCCACCACATAATTCCTTTTATAGGCAATGTCAGTCTTCAAAAGCAACCAACATAACATAAAAAAAAAGTCTGGCTAGAATAAAGGTATAGCTACTGTCTGCTATGAGCCTTAGCAAAAACGCCACTCCCTACAACACTACTTTCCCTGAAAAAATGACAGTATATGCATTGTTACAGAGGCACGGTTAAAATATATTGAGAACACCTCATCATTACAGGGTCTCAATGCCTACTACATGTTCAAGCACTAAAGGTGGCAGTGTCTCCATATTTGTAAAAAAAAAACACTTTATCTCCAGACTAGTTAGACAGTATAAAGACCTGGAAATCCTGCACATCCAACTTACTATTAACAAGACCCCTTTTCACATCATGCCTAACTATAGGACCCCTGCTATGTTTCCCTCAGCCTATTCCTCCTGCTTAACTAGTATAGAGGTCTTAGGTATTAAGCTAAACACCATTCTCCTAGGGGACTTCAACGACCCCTCAATTAACTCGGAGCCATAAAAAATCCTCTAACATGCATGCCCAGAAATTTGTGAACATCAGCAGTACATTCTTGCATATGTAAATATATATGTGCTTTTTACCACATGCTTGCATCCATAAATATGTTTTCTTCATTTCTTATGTGATTCACGCAAGCTGTACCTGCAAATGATCCATTGAAATCTTTGCACTATCCTGGTAAACAACTCTAAATAAATAAATAAAATTGTATATAATATTCATTTTACTCCCCATAGACTATTTTTAATTAACTGTAATGTTACTGCACAATGTTGGCATTGCCATAATAAGATAGTGGATATTATAAATTGTTGTCAGAATTGTTCACAAATTAATATATATTAGCAGGAGATACATAGATACATATATGGTTAACCATATTAATAGGTAAAGATATATCATTCACACCTGAATTGTTTTTAATTTTATTGAACATGTTGGGAAGATATTAAGAAATCATGCAAATTGCTTTAGCTGCTATGAAAACTAAAAGATTGATTTTGGATAAGTGGAAAGCTGCACCTATGTTGAAATTAATTATAAATATATGGTGGCATTAAAACTATAAATGTTAACTGTCAGTGGTACTATAATTTTTTTACTTAAATAATTGTTTTATTACTTATTTTATTTCTTTATATTTTCTTTCTTCCCTTTTTCTATTCTTTTTATTCTACCTTTTTATGTGTTTATAGACTTATGCAATGTTTATACGCATTAAAAAATTACTATGTTTTAAATTATAAATAAAAAAGGTAAAAGCCATTCAACTCCAGTATCATGGTATTACAGAATGACTGTTACTAGCTAAATGCCGATGTAGTTTTATATATTTGTAGTAAAGTCTGCAGAATTTGTTAAATCTGAGTTGGCCTTTTGAAAGGTTTCCTTCACTATGTTCTCAATGAAAATCTCAATAGACGCAGAAACTGCACATATGGATGCATTAGTTTGCTGCATGGGAGTTGCATCAATGTTGTTTTTTTTAATTTTCTGGATGGAGAACTTAGGAATTCTTTGTCCAGCTGTCATTCATCAAACCAGTAATTAGAAAGTCCTAGATGGCCGTATCTATTAGTCTACATAAGTAAGAACTTGCATTATTGTCCTGAAATTGTCAGTATTTTGGGTAACATGCCAGCTTTCATTACCAAAATAATATTTTGACAGAAAAATGGAGACTGTCAATAAAGAGTGCATAGATATTATACTTTTCAATGCCAAAATTGCAAATGCTGCAGGTATGTTAAGGAAAGATTATCTTTACATTTCTGTGAAGAGTACTTACAGTCATCCATTTTTTTTATTTGTAGTTCTCATAATGTATTTTATGCAGCACAGTACTTCATAGGTTCATAGGCTCATAGAAGTTTACTAGGCTAATGGCCCTAGGGCCCTTACAAGCCTAGCCATATTTATCCCAAGTTGCCCCAATTGTTAGTGGCTACGTGAGAAAAGTTCAAAGAAGTAAGAGTCTATGGTAAATGATGCCAACTGCCTCTGTCCATGAGGGGCAAGGGTGCCACGCCAGATGTGAATTTGTGGTTGCCTATCCATTGACCTAGGTTGCATTTGAAGAGGGTCTTGGAGGGGCTCTGTTTCCAGAGAAGTGTCAGTCTCTGGGAGATGTATCTGTCTGTCCAGCAAGATTTGTTTATCTCAGAGGCTAGGTTAAGGTTATGGAGTGAGTTACCCACATGCAGTTTGATTTGATTGATTTGATTTGAGACTGCCCTGTAAGCCAGGCACATGTCACCCCTTAGCAGCCTGTAGCAGACAGAATACAGTGACAGGGTGTTCAATCTTTCTACAGAGGACTTGTTTTGTGTACCCTGTATTTTCTTGGTGAGAACCCTCTGTGGTCTCTCCAGCTGTTGCAGGTGTCTGGTGAGGTTCATGCAAAAGGGAACATTGTACTCAATTATTGGTCTAATGAGGGCTGAGTGTAATGAAATTATAACATCCTTATATCTAGATGCAATGTCTTTACTTATGAGATGTGCCACATAGAAGGATTTCATTACCACTGTGTATACATGGTGGTCAAATTTCAGATTGCTATCATCCTGGGTCTACACTTAGGGTGGGTGTTGTCTGTAAGGTAACTAGCAGGAATGTCAGCTTTACAAAGGGAATAATAATGCATTTTTGCATTTAGCTTTAATCTGTGGCTTTGGCACCTATCATTTGTCTGTGTTAACCCTTTCTGCAGTATATTAACATCATTGGAGGACTCAGTGATTGCTCCAAATTTGCAATCATCAGTGAACTTGGTCAGCCATAGGCCGTCCATGTTTGCCTGCACATCTGAGGAAATAAATTCTAAACAGTAAGGGGTCTGCATAAAACCCATGGTACGCCACTGGTGACTGGTCTTTTGCTACAGGTGAAGTCACCCACCTAGACAGCATGTGTCCTGTTAGTGAGCCAATTGGCTACCCATCTAGTGACATAGGAGTTAATTCCCAACTGGGAGAGTTTCTGTATAATACCTGAGTGAGGGACTGTGTCAAATGGCTTGGCAAGGTCAAGGTAAGGCGTATGCACTGTTTTTCCCCTCATCCAAGGCCTTGGTGACTTTCTCGAAGAAGCTGACCAGGTTTAACAGGCATGCTCTACCCTTAACAAATCCGAACTAGGTTGGATCCAAAGTTTGGAAATTACCTATGTTCTTGTTGATAAGCTCCATAATGATTCCTTCCATGGCTTTGTAGATGAGGCTAGTCAAGCTTATGGGTCTATAATTCCCAGAGTCTGTTGAGGCTCCCCCTTTGGGCAGAGGGATTACTGTTGCTGTCCTCCATTCCAATGGAACATAGCCAGTTTGCAGGATGTGGTTAACAGGGATCTAATTAGTCTGCTAGGTCATGTTTTAAGTTGTTTAAAAGGCAACCTGGGATGTTGTCTGGTCCCAATGATGCTGTGTTTTCAGCCTTGGAGAACACAGAAATGACCTGCTCTCTTAAGATAATAGGCTGAGGAATGGTGACAGATACACTTTGGGGGATGACCGGTGGGGACAGGAGGGTGAAGTTTGCTCCAAATCTGT
The DNA here is from genome assembly GCF_019279795.1 of Protopterus annectens. Classification (NCBI taxonomy): domain Eukaryota; kingdom Metazoa; phylum Chordata; order Ceratodontiformes; family Protopteridae; genus Protopterus; species Protopterus annectens. Next base: position 1,193,591,202 of record NC_056744.1, read on the forward strand.
CAGCTAGCAGATTGGCTATTACCTCCAGTTGAGTATGGGTGGTGCCATCCACAACCAGTTCAGCATGTCACTGCCTATTCCCTTTTAGATTTTGGACATAGTTAAAGAATTCCTTGTGATTATTCTTAGCTAGAGAGGCTATTTTTTCTTTGTAATTAGATTTGGAGAACTCGACAAGATCTCTAATTTATTTGTTTAAGTTAGAGAGAAATTTCTTCCTCTGCTGAGCTAGTTCCCTTTTGTTCTTGATCATTAGTTTCTTCCTCTTGTTGTGTACCCTGTTTATATTAGGGGTTCACCAGGGTGGCTTGTTTTTTCAGCAAGACCTTGTTTTAATCTGGTGAGGTACAGCCGACTCTATACAACTGGTTAAGTTGTTATACAGGGCATTGTTATACACCGACCAGTTACAAGTGGAGTACCTCAGAGATCAGTCCTAGGTCCTCTTCTGTTTGGCATCTACTTCTCTGAAGTTCAAGCCAACACAAATGAACTATGGCTAACCAAGTTCACCGATGATTGCAAACTGGGAGCCATTATTAATTCACCATCTGACTTAGACATTCTACAAAAGGCCTCACTGACACCAATGATTGGTGCCAGAACCATGGCCTTAAGCTCAATGCCAAAAAGTGCATTGTCATTTCCTTTGGGAAAACTCAATACCCATGCATTACCACATTAGCGGTAGTCCACTAAACATCGAAGGTGTGATAAGAGATCTGGGGACACAGGTTGACAGCAACCTCTCTATGATAACCACATTGCCACCATGGTCAGAAAATTCTTCCATGTGGCACATCTCATTACAAAAGTTTTTTCATCCAGAATGAAAGAGGTCATGATCTCTCTCTACTCGTCCCTCATTAGACCTATTATAGAATACAATGCCCCATTTGGCATGTGCCTCAATAGACACCTACAACAACTGGAAAGGCCACAAAAATACCTCACTAAGAGGATCTTAGACCTTAAACATATGCCCTATATGGACAGACTTAAAAAACTGCAGTTATACTCTGTCTCATATCACTTGCTTAGAGACAATCTCTGTTTGACCTACAAAGCCATATCTGACCCTGAGCTATTAAATATGCTGCATCTAAAGAAATCACAATCCCTCCATGCCACTCACTCCAGGGACCTCAACCTCATTACCACAATAAGCAGAACATGCTGGAGGGACAGGTTCCTAACTCAGAGACTCCCCATACTCTGGAACAAACTTCACATTCATGTCAAGCAGAGCACTTCATTGGCCCTCTTCAAAAGAAATCTTGATGAGTGGATGGGAAATAGAAAATTCACCCTGGGGATCACTTCAGTAGCCTTGCTCGACAGGAGCACTGGGAACTAATGTTGGGCAGCACGATGCAAGGGAATCTTCTTGGGCTAGGCTTATATAGGCTCCAGAGCTATTAACCTTGTACACAGCTATGAACCTATGAACCTCTACATTGGAGTCCATGCTGTCTGTTTGAGGGGGCTTTGAAAATTCATATACCATCGCTTAGTAGGAGGTAACTTGTCTTGGAAAAAGTCTTAAGTATTTATAAGTCTGATGGGGTATTTGACCTTATTACTTCAAATGAGACTGATTTATGGTCTGATCTTACCAGCAAGGACATTACACGGGGCATTCAGTGCTCCCCAATGTTAGTGGGTATTATGTCTAGGACATTTGAGCCCCTTGTGGGAGTATTTGCATTGACAAATTCCAAGAACATCTGAGCCAGTAATTTTGTGGTCGTGCATGTTTTCCAGTTGTTGGAAGGATAGTTAAAATCACCCATGAATAAGGTGTTGGGCTGTATGGCAAGTGACTCCAGTAAGTCCAAGTATGTTTTATGCTTTTTCTGGTTCATGTTGGGGGGACCTACAGCTAGTTATGATGCGGTAGGGGGTTTTGCTATAGTTAATTGGACATGTTGTAGCTTAAGAGAGTCTTACTGTTTGACCAGTCTGAAGGTGTACTTGTCTTTAATGGAGATGCATACACCTCTCCCTTTGGTTCTTTCATGCTCAGTTTGTGGCCTGAATGCATGGAAGGTGTTGTAGCCCTGCACAGATGGGGTGCTTTCAGTGGCTTTGAACCATGTCTTGGTGACTGCAACGATATCAGCATATTCTAAAATGAGGAGCACTTCCAGAGAGTGCAGTTTCTTGTTTAGACTTCTGAGAGTTTATCTAAAGAGGATTCTGTTATGTTGGAAGGTTTATTTTGACACTGTCTAAAGGCACAATATAGGGTGACTAATGCCTTTGCCAGTATCCCAAAGCCTGGAGGAGACAGGTGCAGATCATCTCTGGCAAAGCAGTGTGGCCTGTTGACCATGTCTTTCTAGGCTGACAGATATTGGATCCCCTTGGACTGACACCAGAAGCTAAGCCAATTCTTAGTCAACCATATCATTTTTTTGTTTGCATTGTGGCATCTTCATTGGAGAAGATAGAATGCTGCTTAAGGGTAGGCTTATCCCTGCCTGTGACACATAGTCTGAGAACTCAATCATGGCTCTCTTCATATAGTCCAGAGATGTGCATCTCAAGTCACTCACCCCAACATAGACTATGGCAGACTCATACTGGCATTTGTGGTTGAGTGACTTGATGGATCCTGGCACCTGAAAAGCAGCTAACTATAACTCGCTCCTTATTCAGCCTGGTGAAGGGAACATCCATGTGTTTCAGTATGGAGTCTCCTATGACCAATACATTAGGTTTTGTGATATTACACCTTATGGGCTTATTTGGTGAGACACTGGTGTTTGTGTGTTTTACTCCTTTTTTTTCTCCTGGGTCCTTTGGGTAATCATAGATTCTCTGCTTCTTGTTCTTGTTTTTTGCATTGTTGTGTGTGTAAGTGATTTCCATTTGGGAGGCTCCTGACTTTTTGGTAAGTTACTAATGAGTACCTCCGCATATGTGGGTTTATGTGTTGTGTCTTTATGTAGTGTGGGAAGTGATGTGTGTGTGACCATGTGTTTGGTATTCAATTTATCCTTATGTAAGAGTCTTGCCTCCAATTTCATAGTGTAACTACATCTTTCACATAAAGTATTTGTTTGTTTCACGAGTAAATGGTTGTCAGTATACATGAGACAATTGCTGCATTGCCTCAAGATGCCCATGTCCATCAAGCTGGCCAGAGAGATGATGGGAAACTGCCTGTCCATGATAACAAGTTCCTACTGCATGTTTTATTAAGGAAGTTAATGGGTTAATTTGACAAGTCTTTGTTGGTAGCTCTGAGACTACAAGAGAGACCTATATTTTGTGTAGGCTAAGGATGATCAGTAAGGCAGCTCTGTTCAGTGCATAACTGATTTGCTCCTAGAGCAGCAGACAAGTTTGAAGGGTTTTACCTGAGTTTCAAAGCTTGTGCATCTATACAGGGCACTGCTAATGGAGCTGCACCACGCAAATGTGAGACTTAAATATGAGAAAAGAGAAACAAGTTTTAAGCCAACTACCAATCAGGAAAGCACACAATAATCCTTCCTTCAGCAATACTCAACTCAGACAAGATAGATCAGCACACTTCTGGCATAATAGTGCAGAAAAAAAAAATCTTAATGTAGAATAGCTGGTTTGGAGCCCAAGTGTAACAAGACTACACAACCTACCTACAAACAGCCCTACAACTATCAGATACAATGTAATACAATGAAATTAACTACTTAAAGCAGCAGCAGGCAATACATTTTTACACAGAGTACAGAGAAAACAGCAAATAACTTAAGAAACTGCTAAAATACAGTCCCAGTTTATAACTGAAGTGCAAAAATACATATTTTTATCCTTTTAGTAATGGATTGCTCCAGATGAAAGCAGATTCTCAGCAATCCTTAGTGAATTTGCCAAAAGACAAGAAGCTCAGAGTATCTATGCCAAAGCCAGAGCACATGTGGGGCTTAAATACAAGCAAAGAGAAACATGTTTTAAGCTAACTACCAGTCAGGAAAGCACACAATAAGCCTCCCATCAACAATCCCCAACTCAGACAGGTTGGATCAGTAAACTTCTGCCATAACAGTGCCTAAAAATACTTCTTAATGTGAAACAAGACCACACAACCTACCTACAACCAGTCCTACAACTATCAGATACAATTTAATACAGTGCAAAAACAGTCACGATTTATAACAGAAGTGCAAAAAAAAAAACTTGTCTTTGTCTTTTCAGAAATGGATTGCTCCAGGTAAAAAGCAGATTTTCAGCATTCTGTAGTGAAGTCACCAAAGAACGAGAGCTTAGGGTTGCCACCTTCCTTCACGGCTAAAACCAGAGCAAAGCCACGCCCCTCGCATCACCAGTAACCCCGCCCACCCCAACCCCCTCTCCTGCCAACATACTGCCTATTGTGAGACGTCACGACAGCATCACTCAATGGGAACGTCCTCTTTTTTCATTCCCGCCGCCTGCTTTTGGCTGATTTACTATGCTTTTCTGTAAAAAAAGCATAGTAAATCAGCCGATTTACAAACTCCGATAGTCTGTTTCCTTTTTGAAACAGAATACCAGAGTTTGTACAGTGTTTTCTGGACTACCGGAGAATCAGTTTGATTTCCTGATAGTCCGGAAAAAAAATGGAGGGGTGGCAAGCCTACGAGAGCTTTGAGTATCTATCCTTTGGATGCTAAGCCTTCTATACAGGGAAAAACAATCAAAAAAGCTTAAAAATCAGATTTGTAAGTTGTGTTACAAAATTAAATTATAACACAAAAACAGACAACACCAACTGGAATGGGAACTAAACAGACTTTATTAAGTCATCCCACAGTCAACAGACCAGTTTCGGCCCTAAGACCTTTCTCAATGCATACTGTTAACTGCAGTCAACCACACTATATATATATAAATATATGTGTGTGTGTCATCAAAAAAGTTAACCAATTACCAATATAATTAAGTTTATAAGTGATCATTCAATCCAGGTGAGAATAAACCACCAAGTCTCACAATCCATGATTTCTCCTTTATATTCAAGATGTTGTGCAAGCCTGTCTTAAAGCATCTGTTACCCAATATTTTGTCAGTAATAATAATACATTTAAAACTAGCAGCAGTATGTACAGTCGTGTGTTTGTATAGTGCATTTGTAGAGTATTTATTTATTTATAATATTACTGAGATTTTCAGAAATGCGAAGCGTAATAGATCTGGATGTTTGCCCAATATAAAAAGCCAAACAAGTATATACCACAAGGTAAATGACCAAGTCACTACTACAATTAGAGAAAATGTTAACAGAAAAAAACTCCATGGTGTATTTTTACGAGTAAATTCCTTAGTCTGATGTATGTATTTACAAAAGGAACAGTGCCCACACGGAAAACACCCAACTACCTTAGTACCATCCAATATGACCTGCGACAAATGGTTGGATGCTATATTATGTTTGTAATGACTGAAGTGGCTACCCAAAGTCTTTCCTCTATAAATCAAGAATGAACACCTGTCTCCCAACATGCAGTCTTTCATCAGACAATAAGATGTCCCAGTCATGTTGCAAGAAATCGATAAATAGATGCGTATTCCTACCATAGCTTGTAGTGAATCTAATTTTGATATTGTCATTCTGATCATCATGTTTCTTATATTCAAGTAGATCACTTCTGCAAAATTGTTGGACCTCATTGCTGGTTTTAACCAGCTTAGCTCTGGGGTAACCACCTTCCTTAAAACGTTTAATTAAATCCTGGTTGAAATGCATATAACCTTCTGTGTTAGAGCAGATACGATGAATCCTCATGAGTTGAGACTTGGGAATATTACTATTAACATGTTTGGGGTGACAGCTGGAGGCATGCAACAATGTATTTGAATGAAAGGGTTTCCTAAATTCAGAACTGGCCAATGTACCATCCTGCTGTCTAAGTAGATTCACATTCAAAAAGGAAATAGACACCAGATCACAACTGACCGTAAATCTGATACGCCATTTGTTTTCATTCAAATATTGAAAAAACTCTTGCAAATCCACTTCATCCAATTTCCACTCCATCCAGCAGTCATCCAAAAAGCATCTCCAAATATCTATTTCATCAAGGTATAGATTGTGACTACTATCATAAATAACCTGTTGTTTGAGATAAACCATGAACAAGTCAGCATATATGGGTGCAAAATATACACCCATAGCTGTCCTTTTAAGTTGTAAATAGCATTTATTTTTAAATTAGAACACATTTTTTGGGAGGACATGTTCTGCCAAACACAGAAGAAAGGTACTGAAGCCTGGACTACATAATGGAATTTTATCCAACCAGTATTCCAATGCACATAACCCTGCCCAATGTGGAATACTAGTGTATAAAGAAATCACATCCAGAGTACACATTAACCAACCAGGCTCCAACTGAGTATCAGATATGATATTAAAGAATTCTGTGGTATCTTGCAAACCTGCCCTAATACATTTCAATAAAGGTTTTAGATAAGTAGTTAAGTAAACAGACAGTGGCTCAGTGAGAGAACCTTTACATTATACAATTGGTCTCCTGGGTAGTTTTTTAATATCTTTATGAATCTTTGGGCGAAGGTATAAATATTGTGATAAAGATCCTTTACTTTTAAATGAAATGGCGTATTCTTACAAATAATTCCTTCAATTACTTCATTTTTCAAAAACTGATCTATTTCCTTTTTAAACTTGAGTGTAGGGTCAATAGGCATACATGTATAAAATCTAACATCCTGCAACTTTCTATCAGCTTCAACAACATATGTTAACCAGTCCATCACTACTACAGTATCACCCTTGTCTGCTTGAATAATAACAATGTTTTTATTGTTCCTTAGCCTATCCAAGGCTTCCATTTTTGGTGCCGTTAAGTTAGGAGGAAAAAAAAATGATTATAGTTAGAACTAAAATGCAGTTCTTTCAAAATACATTTTTGAAATATCTCTACATTTTTATTCATAGGTGGAACGAATGTGGATTTATAAAACCTGAAGCCATTAGAATGAGTAATACCACCATCTGAACCATCTTCATGGAAATGCAGTTTAAGATTAAGTAGTCTAAAAAATGGATACATATTCTCCACAAAAGTATCCTCTGACACAAAAAACTCCATGAATAAAATTCAGTCCTTTATTGAGTATCATATAGTCTGAATCCAACAAAACAACAGATTAAATGTTAAGAACATTGTTTTGAGAATTTACTTGGTTTTCAAAAGGTTCAGCACTGCTTCCAAAGATCCATCTGTACTTATGTTTCCTGCCCCCTCCTCCTTTTCCTGCTAGTAAAGAAACTGAACCAGTGCCCTGTGTTGAATCTCCTTGTTCAATGGGGCAAGTTTTTTTATGAGCTGCTGACATTTGTTGTCTTTCAGTATCAGTATAAGATGATGAATCCTCACCAAAAGTATCACTAACTGCTTTCTTAAGAATTGACTTTCTTCTTTTTCTCTTTTGACCCATTTGTAATGAGTCTTTTTAACAAACTTAACACTTTTGACATAATCAAAAGACTTCCCCAAATTATAATCCCTTTAATCCCTGTTAAATTTCCATATTTTCCTTTCTTTCAGTTCTTGTTCAAACTACAAGTCCTTGCTCAATTTATAAAAGCAATGTTTGTATATTGGCAAACCCTCATAAAGTTTTGATTTTTCGCAAATCTGAGTCACTTCTGAGATATATATATATATATATATATATATATATATATATATATATATCAATTCTTCATTCATAATATGCATGTAAAGTTTTAACAAACTACATGGATGCATTTTGTTGAATTTCAGAACAAGCTGTGAGGAGTGTGTCATCAGGTTGACCTACTAGAGGTTTAATATGGATTTTTAACCCCCTCGGTGTAATGCCCTTTTCCAAATATGCCTTGAAATGCCTTAGGTGCCATACACACAACCTAAGAGTTTTTGTATTTTTATTTAGTTGATCAAAAATAGAAATTCATGTTACATCCAAAGGTAGTTCACCCTGATTAGCAAAATTGTTTGGAGACCCAAACCCAAAAACCTGGATATCTTCTTTATCAGCTAACAGTCCTCTCAAAATATTAATCAGGTCCATGATCTACACATGTAGTTTGCCAATAATAATAAATGGGTATTGGGACTTGTTAATCTAACAATATAACCAACAAACTAGGTTGTTAAGGAAGCCCAAAATGCTAAGAAAATGTTTTCATATATAAAAATATAAGCATATAGAAAATATGAAGTCATAAATGTTACTCCACCCTACCCCGGATGGCAAATATCCCTACAGCAACTAGCAAAAAAACAGTTTGCACTGGAGTAGATCATACCAAATATCAATATTATGTGTAGAGGCTCCTATATAAGAAATGAGCCATATCCTACACTAGAAAACATATGATAAATGCATACATCAAAAAACACTGTTGTTCATGATACAAACTGAAAAAAAAAATTTTTAGTAAGCCAACACAATTGCATATATCCTACAGATGACAAACATATGCAATAAAACCTGTCATTCTAACACTGTAGATTTTGTATAATATGTATATATACAATTTGTATCATGCAACTATTCAAAAACAATTGTTCTCAAGCAAACAACCTGTAGATATTCTCAAAATGAAAAACAAACTGATAAAATATGTATACACAAGTTTGTTTGAAATAATATCAATAATCATATAATAAAGAATTCGTAGTGGTTAAAAAAGTATGCTAAATGTCAAATAGCTAATACATATGAAAATCACATACATATGTTTACTGGTTGTTTTATACAATCATAGCAAGAAAATAATTAACTGTAACTGGAAACCAAAAAAGCTAACTAGATTATAGCAGTTACGGAGATATTAAATCATCTGCTAACAAAGTTAACTGGTACAATTCACTTCAGAAATAATGAGTCCATAATTTAACAGAAAATAATATAGAGCACCAAACCACCTGTTTATGAAATATGGTCCAAAACAAAATGTCTTTTAACCCAATCGATAGTATAATAGCACCAGAACGTTTGAATGCACACCTACTAATGATGGAACCAATTCAACGATCAAAGGAAATAGATAATGATGACTCCGTCACATAAAAAATTTGTATTTGAAACCTTCAACAAGGTGAAAATAAGCAAACAGTCCTTCAAACAACAAATTTCCATACAGACGATAGTGAAGTATTAAATATAATGAAGTTCCACTTACAAACGAAAAGCCTTCCGATATGGACACCACATAAAATGTAAAGGAAAGGTCAAATGGCCAAACTTCCATACAGATGGTATTAATATTATTGGCCCAATGCAAGGGTGGAATGAAAGTACAGTATTACTATGAAAACTACAAAGGTTAACATCCACCACATAAACCCTTAGATTAAAGTTCCAACTTGAAAAATCAGTTGGTGTTCACCGCTTCTGACACAACATACGAAAATGCACTGTTGATGTAACAACTTCCAAAATCGGCAAGTAAATGCCCAGATAAACCTTCCAGCTTCCAAATAGAAAACATCGGCTGGTATTCACCTCATCTGAATCGGCTGGTATTCACCTCTTCCAAAAATGGAGGATAATAACGGAAAGTGAGTACTCAAACTGAACACAGAAACCCACTCACGGTAAACACCACCAGTAGAATGAACAAAGAGTACAGCAACTGAAGTTCTGCACAGAAAGCAGGTGCAAAGCTTAAAATAGCAAAGCACAACATAAAGAACAGCCAGCACCAACTGGAATGGGAACTAAACAGACTTTATTAACTCAACTCACAGTCAACAGACTGGTTTCTGCCCCAAGGCCTTTCACAGTGCATACCATTATCTGCAGTCAACCACACTATATATATGTATGTCATAAAAAAAAGTTAACCAATTAACAATAATAATTAAGTTTATAAGTGATCATTCAAACCAGGTGGGAATAATCCACCCAGTCTCACAGTCCATGATTTCTCCTTTTTATTCAAGATGTTCCAGCCTGTCTTAAAGCATCTGTTACCCAATATTTTGTCAATGATAATACATTTAAAACTAGCAGAAGTATGTACAGCCATGTGTTTGTATAGTACATTTGTAGAGTATTTATTTATTTATAATATTACTGAGATTTTCAGAAATGCGAAGCATAACAGATCTGGATGTTTGCCCTATATAAAAAGCCAAACAAGTATATACCACAAGGTAAATGACCAAGTCACTACTACAATTAGAGAAAATGTTTACAGAAAAAATCTCTGGTGTATTTTTACCAGTAAATTCCTTAGTCCGATGAATGTATTTACAAAAGGAACAGTGCCCACGCAGAAAACACCCAACTACCCTACTACCATCCAATGTGACCTGCAACAAATGGTTGGATGGTATTTTACATTCGTAATGACTGAAGTGGCTCCCCAAAGTCTTTCCTTTGTGAAACAAAAATGAACATCTGTCTCCCAACAGGTCATGCAGTCTTTCATCAGCCAATAGGATGTCTCAGTGGTGTTGCAACAAATCCAATAAACTGATGTGTATTTTTACCATAGCTTGTAGTGAATCTAATTTTGATATTGTCATTCTGATCATCATGATTGCTGGTTTTAACAGCTTAGCTATGGGGTAACCGCGTTCCTTAAAATGTTTAATTAAATCCTGGCTGAAATACATATAATCTTCTGTGTTAGAGCAGATATGATGAATCCTTATGAATTGAGACTTAGGAATATTACTAATAACATGATTGGGATGACAGCTGGAGGCAGGCAACAATGTATTTGAATGAAAGTGTTTCCTAAATACAGAACTGGCCAACATACCGTCCTACTGTCTAAGTAGATTCACATCCAAAAAAGAAATAGACACAGGACCACAACTGACCATAGATCTGATACCCCATTTGTTTTCATTCAAATATTGAACAACCTCTAGTTGATTTCCAAACCATCCAGCAGTCATCCAGAAAGTGTCTCCAAATATCTATTTCATCAAGGAATCGATTGTGACTACTATCATAAATAATCTTTTGTTCGAGATAAACCATGAACAATTCAGCATATATGGGTGCAAAAGATGCACCCATAGCTGTCCCTTTAAGTTATAAATAATATTTATTGTTAAAGTAAAACACATTTTTTGTGAGGACATGTTCTGCCAAACACAGAAGAAAGGTACTGAACCCTGGAATATATAATGGAATTTTATCCAACCAGTATTCCAATGCACATAACCCTGCCAAATGTGGAATACTAGTGTATAAAGAAATCACATCCAGGGTACCCATTAACCAATCAAGCTCTAATTGAGTTTCAGATATGATATTAAAGAATTCTGTGGTATCTTGCAAACGTTCCCTAACACCTTTCAATAAAGGTTTTAGATAAGTAGTTAAGTAAACAGACTGTGGCTCAGTGAGAGAACCTTTCGCAGAGACAATCGGTCTCCCCGGTAGTTTTTTAATATCTTTATGAATCTTTGGGAGAAGGTATAAATATTGTGGTAAAAAATCCCTCACTTTTAAAGGAAATGGTATATTCTTACCAATAATGCCTTCACTTACTGCATTTTCCAAAATCTGATCTATTTCTTTTTTAAACTTGAGTGTAGGGTCAATAGGCATACATGTATAAAATCTAGCATTCTGCAGCTGTCTATCAGCTTCCACAACATACGTTAACCAGTCCATCACTACTACAGTATCACCCTTGTCTGCTTGAATAATTACAATGTTTTTTATGTTCCTTAGCCTATCCAAGGTTTCCATTTCTGGTGCCGTTAAGTTAGGAGGAAAAAAATTTATTATAGTTAGAACTAAAATGCAGTTCTTTCAAGATATATTTTTGAAATATCTCTACATTTTTATTCATAGGTGGAATGAATGTAGATTTATAAAACCTGAAGCCGCTAAAATGAGTAATGCCACCATCTGAACCATCTTCATGGAAATGCAATTTAAGATTAAGCAGTCTACAAAATGAATACAGATCCTCTACAAAAGTATCCTTTGACACAAAAAAATCCGGGAATAAAATTCATTCACTTATTGAGTATCATATAGTCTGAATCGGACAAAACAACAGATTAAATGTTAAGAACATTGTTTCGAGAATTTACTTGGTTTTCAAAAGGTTCAACACTGCTTCCAAAGATCTGTCTGCACTTATGTTTCCTGCCCCCTCCTCCTTTTCCTACTAGTAAAGAGACTGAACCAATGCCCTGTGTTGAATCTCCTTGTTCAATGGGGCAATTTTTTTTATGAGCTGCTGACGTTTGGTGTCTTTCAGTATCAGTATAAGATGATGAATCCTCACCAGAAGTATCACTAACTGTTTTCTTAAGAATTGACTTTCTTCTTTATCTCTTTTGTCCCATTTGTAATAAATCATTTTTAATAAACTTGACACTTTTGACATAATCAAAAGGCTTCCCCAAATTATAATCCTTTAAATCCCTGTTAAATTTCCATATTTTCCTTTCTTTCAATTCTTGTTTGAACTGTAACAAGTCCTTGCTCAGTTTATTAAAACAATGTTTGTATATTGGCAAACCCTCATAAAGTTTTGATTTTCCACAAATCTGCGTCACTTCAGATATATATATATATATATATATATATATATATATATATATATATATATATATATGGGTCTACTTCTAAACACCGACGATTCCCGACACAAAACTCACCGACGCCAAATAACCGACAACACACAAACCCGACACAAACCCGACAACGCAAAACACCAAACACCAGAACACCGACACACGGAACGTAAACAACACGCGACACTACATAGCATACACACTAGCCCTGACCCAAACCCTAACTCTAAGGTCCAACACTATCGCACACTTCACCTACCTGCACCCTAACCCTAACTCACTTAACCCACCCCTAGCCCAAGCTCCGACACTAACGCACACTTCACCTACCTGCACCCTAACCCTAACTCACTTACCCACCCCTAGCCCAAGCTCCGACACTAACGCACACTTCACCTACCTGCACCCTAACCCTAACTCACTTACCCACCCCTAGCCCAAGCTCCGACACTAACGCACACTTCACCTACCTGCACTCTAACCTTAACTCACTTGCCTGACCACTCCTACGTCCGTCACTGTCGCACACTTACCGGGTCGCGATCACACATTACCCTTGGCGGTCTTTCCACTGTCGGCGAATCACCCTGTCGGTATACGTACCTGTCGGTCATCTGGCGTCGGTGATTTCCGCGTCGGGGAATCGGTGTTTCGGTCTTTAGAAGGGGACCCATATATATATATATATATATATATACATCAATTCTTTGTTCATAATATTCATGTAATTTTTTAACAATCTGCATGGATGCATTTTGTTGAATTTCAGACCAAGCTATGAGGAGTGTGTCATCAGGTTGACCTACTAGAGGTTTAATATTGATTCCTTACCCCCTTCGGTGTAATACCCTTTTCCAAATATGCATTGAAATGCCTTAGGTGCCATACACACTACCTAAGAGTTTTCATATTTTTATTTAGCTGATCAAAAATAGAAGTGCATTTTGCGTCCAAAGGTAGTTTACCCTGATTAGCACCTTGTTTGGAGACCCAAAGCCAAAAACCTGAATATTTTCTATGTCAGCTGACAAGCCCCTCAAAATATTAATCAGATCCATGATCTACACATGTAGTTTGCCAATAATAATAATAAATGGGTATTAGAGGTTGTTAATCTAACAATATAATCAATAAACTAAGTTGGTAAGGAAGCCAAAAATGCTAAGAAAAATTTTCATTAATAAAAATGTAACCATATAGAAAATATGATGTCATAAATCTTAATCCACCCTATCCCAGATTGCAAATATCCCTATAGCAACTAGCAAAAAAACAGTTTGGAGTAGACCATACCAAATATCAATATTATTTGTGGAGGTTCCTATATAAAAAATGAACCATATCCTAAACTAGAAAACATGATAAATGCATACATCAAAAACCACTGTTGTTCATGATACAAACTGAAAAAAGACCAAATTTTTAGTAAGCCAACACAATTGCATATATCCTACAGATGACAAACATATGCAATAAAACCTGTCATTCTGACACTATAGATATTGTATATGTATATAAAAAATTTGTATCATGCAAATATTCAAGAACAATCGTTCTCAAGCAGACAACCTGTAGATATTCTCAAAATAAAGAATGAACTAATAACAAAATATGTATACACAAGGTTCTTTGAAATAATATCAATAATCTCATAATAAAGAATTAGTAGTGATTAAAGAAGTATGCTAAATGTCAAATAGCTAATACATATGAAAATCATATACATATGTTCACTAGTTGTTTTATATAACCATAACAGGAAAATAATTAACCATTAACTGGAAACCAAAAAAGCTAACCAAACAGATTATAGCATTTAAGGAGATATTAAATCATCTGGTAACAAAAAGTTAACTGGTATGGTTCACTTCATAAATAATGAGTATATAATTTAATAGAAAATAATATAGAGCACCAAACCACCTGTTTATGAAATATGGTCCAAAACAAAATGTCTTTTAACCCAAATGATAGTATAATACCACCAGAACATCTGAATGCATTCCTGCTAATGATAGAACCAATTCAACGATCAATAGAAATAAATGATGACTCCGTTACATAAAAAATTTGTCAAAGCACACTGTAAATGGAAGTGAAACATACAAAATAAAAATAAAAAGAATCTAGGCCACCAATGAAGGCAAAATCTTTTATAAAACCACACAGATTAGCACTTTCGTCTTGGAGCAAGACTTCTTCAGATAAATACACAAGTGCTACACATTACTTATATAGCCCTTTCAATTACATACAATTAAAATTTTAAAGACACAGAACTCAAATACATGAATGTAGAAAGATGAATAATAAATACTTGACATACTTTCATATAACTTTATAAATAAGGATACAAAAAAATTAAAAAATGTAAAAAAAAAAAGATATATATATATATATATATATATATATATATATATATATATATATATATATATATATATATATACCCTTACTATACACTACTAAAAGTAATCAAATTCTAACTGCCTTAGCTACTAGAACTGGCTTAATGGTTACATATTCATTAAGACCAGGTGAAATATTAGACTTCAGCCTAAGCTGCCATTTCAGCTCTCTATTCAACAATACATTTTTAATATCACCACCCCTGGAATTATTTTTTATTACGTCAATAATACCAAATTTAAAACTAATAAAAGAGGAACATAATACTGAATGTTTGAACAAGGCACTAGTTTCTTTACCAAATTTGTTTTTGAAACCTTCAACAACGTGAAAATAAGCAAACAGTCCTTCAAACAATAAAATTCCATACAGATGATAGTGATGTTCTCATGATAATGAAAGTTTCACTTACAAACGAAAAGCCTTCTGATATGGATGCCACACAATATATAAAGGAAAGTTCAAATGGTGAAACTTCCACACAGATGATATTAATATTATTGGACAACACAAGGGTGGAAAGAAAAAAGTACAATATTACTTTGAAAACTACAAAGGTTAACATCCATCATATAAACCCTTAGATTAAAGTTCCAACTTGAAAGATAGGTTAGTGTTCACCTCTTCCGACACTTACAACACATGAAAATGCACTGTTGATGTAACAACTTCCAAAATCGGCAAGTAAATGCCCAAATAAACCTTCCAACTTACAACTAGAAAACATCAGCTGGTATTCACCTCATCCGAAGTGGCTGGTATTCAACTCTTCTGAAAAACAGAGGATAATAACGGAAAGTGAATACTCAAACTGAACACAGAAACCCACTCACAGTAAATGCCACCAGCAGAATGAATGAACAGAGTACAGCAACTGAGGTTCTGCATGGACACCAGGTGCAAAGCTCAAAATAACAAAGCACAACACTGGAACGGAAACTAACCAAACTTTATTGTCAACCCACAGTCAACAGACTGGTTTTGGCCCCAAGGACTTTCTCAATGCATACTATTAACTGCAGTCAACCAAACTATATATATGTGTGTGTGTGTGTGTGTGTGTGTGTGTGTGTGTGTGTGTGTGTGTGTGTGTGTGTGTGTGTGTGTGTCTTCAAAAAAGTTAACCAATTACCAATAATAATTTTTTAAGTGATCATTCAAACCAGGTGGGAATAATCCACCCAGTCTCACAATCCATGCTTTCTCCTTTTTATTCAAGATGTTCCAGCCTGTCTTAAAGCATCTATTACCCAATATTTTGTAAATAATAATAAATTTAAAACTAGTAGAAGTATGTACAATTGTGTGTTTGTATAGTGCATTTGTAGAGTATTTATTTTCAGTATTACTGTGATGTTCAGAAATGCGAAGCCTAACCTCTGAACATTTTGTGGAACTTTCATTATCATCAGAACATCACTATCGTCTGTAAGGAAATTTCTTGTTCGAAGGACTGTTTGCTTATTTTCACCTTGTTGAAGGTTTCAAATACAAATTTTTCATGTGATGGAGTCATCATTATCTATTTCCTTCGATCATTGAATTGGTTCCATCATTAGCAGGAGTGCATTCAGACGTTCTGGTGCTATTATACTATTGTTTGGGTTAAAAGACATTTTGTTTTGGTCCATATTTCATAAACAGGTGGTTTGGTGCTCTATATTTTCTGTTTAATTATGAGCTCATTATTTATGAAGTGAACCATACCAGTTAATTTTTGTTAGCAGATGATTTAATATCTCCGTAACTGCTATAATCTGTTTGGTTAGCTTTTTTGGTTTCCAGTTACGGTTAATTATTTTCCTGCTATGGTTGTATTAAATAACTAGTGAACATATATATGTGATTTTCATATGTATTATCTATTTGACATTTAGCATACTTTTTTAATCACTACTAATTCTTTACTTTGGGATTATTGATATTATTTTAAAGAACCTTGTGTATACATATTTTGTTAGTTTGTTCTTCAGTATGAGAACATCTACAGGTTGTCTGCTTGAGAACGATTGTTCTTGAATAGTTGCATGATACAAATTGCATATATACATATTATACAAAATCTATAGTGTTAGAATGACAGGTTTTATTGCATATGTTTGTCATCAGTAGGATATATGCAGTTGTGTTGGCTTACTAAAAATTTTTTTTTCAATTTGTATCATGAACAACATTGTTTTTTGATGTATGCATTTATCATATGTTTTCTAGTTAGGATATGGTTATCTTTTAATATAAGAGCCTCCACACATAATATTGATATTTGGTATGGTCTACTCCAAACTGTTTTTTTGCTAGTTGCTGTAGGGATATTTACCATCCGGGGTTGGGTGGATTAACATTTTGACTTCATATTTTCTACATGGTTATATTTTTATATATGAAAACATTTACTTAGCATTTTTGGGTTTCTTTAACAACCTAGTTTGTTTGTTATATTGTTAGATTAGCAAGTTCTAATACCCATTTATTATTATTGGAAAACTACATGTGTAGATCATGGATCTGATTACTATTTTGAGGGGATTGCCAGCTGACAAAGAAAATATTCAGGTTTTTGGGTTTGGGTCTCCAAACAATTTTGCTAATCAGGTTGAACTACCTTTGGATGTAACATGCACTTCTATTTTTGATCAGGTAAATAAAAATATGAAAACTCTTGGGTCATGTGTATGGCACCTAAGGCTTTTCAAGGCATATTTGGAAAAGGCCATTAAACCGAGGGGGTTAAGAATCTGTATTAAACCTCTATTAGGTCAACCTGCTGATACACTCCTCACAGCTTGGTCAGAAATTCAACAAAATGCATCTATGCAGTTTGTTAAAACTTTACATGAATATTATGAATGAGGAATTGATGTATATATATATATATATATATATATATATATATATATCAGAAGTGACACAGATTTGTGAAAAAGCAAAAGTTCATGAGTGTTTGCCAATATACAAACATTGTTTTGATAAATTGTGCAAGGACTTGTTACAGTTCGAACAAGAAATGAAAGAAAGGAACATACACAAATTTAACAGGGATTTAAGGGATTATAATTTGAGGAAGCCTTTTTATTATGTCAAAAGTGTTAAGTTTGTTAAAAATGACTCATTACAAATGGGACAAAAGAGAAAAAGAAGGAAGTCAATTTTTAAGAAAACAGTTAGTGATACTTCTGTTGAGGATTCATCATCTTATACTGATACTGAAAGACAGCAAACGTCAGCAGCTCATAAAAAAACTTGCCCCATTGAACAAGGAGATTCAACACAGGGCATTGGTTCAGTCTCTTTACTAGTAGGAAAAGGAGGAAGGGGCAGGAAACATAAGTCCAGATGGATCTTTGGAAACAGTGTTGAACCTTTTGAAAACCAAGTAAATTCTCAAAACAATGTTCTTAACATTTAATCTGTTATTTTGTTGGATTCAGACTATATGATACTCAATAAAGGACTGAATTTTTTTCACAGATTTTTTTGTGTCAGAGGATACTTTTGTGGAGGATCTGTATTCATTTTGTAGACTTCTTAATCTTAAATTGCATTTCCATGAAGATGGTTCAGATGGTGGTATTACTCATTCTAGCGGATTCAGGTTTTATAAATCCACATTCATTCCACCTATGAATAGAAATGTAAGGATATTTCAAACATGTATTTTGAAATAACTGCATTTTAGTTCTAACTATAATAACAATTTTTTTCCTCCTGACTTAACGGCACCAGAAATGGAAACCTTGGATAGGCAAAGGAACAATAAAAACATTGTTATTATTCAAGCAGACAAGGGCGATACTGTAGTAGTGATGGACTGGTTAACGTATGTTGTTGAAGCTGATAGAAAGCTGCAGGATGCTATATTTTATACATGTATGCTTACTGACCCTACACTCAAGTTTAGAAAGGAAATAGATCAGCTATTAGAAAATGGAGTTAGTGAAGGAATTATTGGTTAAAATACATCATTTCATTTAAAAGTGAAGGATCCTTTACCACAATATTTATACCTTCTACTGAAGATTCATAAAGATATTAAAAAACTACCAGGGAGACTGACTGTATCTGGGAAAGGTTCTCTCAGTGAGCCACTGTCTGTTTACTTAACTACTTATCTAAAACTTTTATTGAAATGTGTTAGGGCATGTTTGCAAGATACCACAAAATTCCTTAATATCATATCTGATACTCAATTAGAGCCTGGTTGGTTAATGTGTACCCTGGACATGATTTCTTTATACACTAGTATTCCACATTGGGCAGGGTTATGTGCATTGGAATACTGGTTGGGTAAAATTTCATTATATAGTCCAGGGTTCAATACCTTTCTTCTGTGTTTGGCAGAACATGTCCTCACAAAAATGTGTTCTACTTTAACAATAAATATTATTTATAACTTAAAGGAACAGTTATGGGTGCATCTTTTGCACCCATATATGCTGACTTGTTCATGGTTTATCTTGAACAAAAGATTATTTATTATAGTAGTCATAATCTATTCCTTGATGAAATCGATATTTGGAGACACTTTTTGGATGACTGCTGGATGGTTTGGATGAAATTGGATGAAGTGTATTTAGAAGAGTTTGTTCAATTTTTGAATGAAAAGAAATGGGGTATCAGATTTACGGTCAATTGAGATCCGGTGTCTATTTCTTTTTTGGATGTGACTCTACTTAGACAGCAGGATGGTACGTTGGCCAGTTTTGTATTTAGGAAACCCTTTCATTCAAATACATTGTTGCATGCCTCCAGCTGTCACCCCAAACATGTTATTAGTAATATTCCTAAGTCTCAATTCATGAGGATTCATTGTATCTGCTCTAACACAGAAGATTATATACATTTCAACCAGGATTTAATTAAACGTTTTAAGGAACATGGTTACCCTGGAGCTAAGCTGGTTAAAACCAGCAATGAGGGCCAACAATTTTGCAGAAGTGATCTACTTAAATATAAGAAACGTGATTATCAGAATGACAATATCAAAATTAAATTCACTACAAGCTATGGTAGGAATACATATTAGTTTATGGATTTGGTGCAACATCACTGGGACATCTTATTGGCTGATGAAAGACTGCATGACCTGTTGGGAGACAGATTTTCATTCTTGTTTCATAGAGGAAAGACTTTGGGTAGCCACTTCAGTCATTACGAATGTAATATACCATCAGACCATTTGTCGCAGGTCACATTGAATGGTACTAGGGTAGCTGGGTGTTTTCCGTGTGGCACTGTTCCTTTTGTAAATACATTCATCAAACTAATGAATTTACTAGTAAAAATACACCAGGGATTGTTTCTATAAACATTTTCTCTAATTGTAGTAGTGACTGGGTCATTTACCTTGCGGTATGTACTTGCTCGGCTTTTTATATCAGCCAAACTTCCAGATCTATTAGTCTTCGCATTTCTGAACATCTCTGTAATATTAAAAATAAATACTCTACAAATGCACTATACAAATACACGACTGTACATACTTCTGCTAGTTTTAAATGTATCATTACTGACAAAATATTGGGTAATAGATGCTTTAAGACAGACTGGCACAACATCTTGAATAAAAAGGAAAAATCATGGATTGTGGATTATTCCCACCTGGTTTGAATGATCACTTATAAACTTAATTATTGTTGGTAATTGGTTAACTTTTTTTGTTGACACACATATATATATAGTGTGGTTGACTGCAGTTAATAGTATGCATTGAGAAAGGCCTTGGGACCTAAACAGGACTGTTGACTATGGGTTGACTTAATAAAGTCTGTTTAGTTCCCATTTCAGTTGGTGCTGGCTGTTTTTTGTGTTGTGCTTTGCTATTTTGAGCCTTTGCACCTGCCGACCGTGCAGAACTTCAGTTGCTGTGCAAAATTAAATTATAACAATAATGCATTATTTAAACGTTCTGAATTATGCAGTAATTAATATATATATATGGGTCTACTTTAAAAGCATGAAAGCCCAGAAGATCGAAACCCAGAACACCGAGACCAGATGTACGAAACCGCATAACACCAAAAGACCAGAAGCGTGAAATTCAAAATCCTGACATTACAGGATTTTGAGTTAGCACTTCTGGTATTGCGGTGCAGGTAAGTATGGATGTGTAAGTGTATGTTTGAGGGGTATTGGTTTGTGTAAGTGTGTGTGTGTGTGTGTGTGTGTGTGTGTGTGTGTGTGTGTGTGTGTGTGTGTGTGTGTGTGTGTGTGTGTGTGTGTGTGTGTGCATGTGGGAGGGACTGTAATGTGTGGGTGTGAGTTTGCCTTGTGTGTCTGTCTGTGTGATCTCGGAGTTAGAATATTAAAGCAGTGAGGTGTGGGGTGCAGGCAAGCTTGCCCCCTTCCTATCTCTATTGTAGGATGTTGTGTTAGGGTGTTTGGGGCAGGTGTGTGTGTGTGTGTGTGTGTGTGTGTGTGTGTGTGTGTGTGTGTGTGTGTGTGTGTGTGTGTGTGTGTGTGTGTGTTTTACAGTTTTGTGACTTTTTTTTACTCAGATGATTTTTTTTTAAATTTGCAATAAAACAATAAATGAGAACTTATCACGGTTTACAATCAAGTTAGATACTTATTAACTATATATAAATGTACATTTAGCCTGACATTTTAAAACTTGTGTGATAACAAATTGCACAGATATAGTTTAATTAAACATAAATAGTACTTGCTTCATGAGGAGGTTAGATCCATTTGCAAAGTATCAATCAAAGTTAAAACTTTTTTTTCCAAGGGCTTTTAGTTAATGGCCTAGGAAACATTCTTAATTCTTTGATTTTTATTTCCATTAAGGCTGTCCTCCTCAATAGACACATGACATCTTCTTTGCTAGGAGCTGTGGTAGAATTCCATCTCTTTGTTATGCATTTCCTATTTATAGCTAGTATAGTCCAAAGTAAATGAAGGTCAGTCTTATTTGAAGAATAAACATTATCAGTTATATTTAGTAATAACAAAGCCTTGGTCATGACAAAATTATCTGTATAAATCACCTGCATGAAATTGTAAATACTTTCCCAAAAGGATTTAATTTTTATACAATCGTAGAAAATGTGAGACCAATCGGCTTTATTATACTGTTGACATTTACAGCATAAGCCATTATTAGAAGGATTGATTTTTTAAACTTTATCAGGGGTTAAAAAGGATCTATGAAGGAATTTCCAGGTAAATCTTCTCCAATAATGAGAACAAGAAGTTAATTTTACTGAGAGAAGTACATAAAATTTATTTTCTGAGGTTAATTGAATCATATATCCTTTAGTAATAAATTGCCAATATGCTGGTTTAAGTAGTGTGTTGTAGTTTTTTATTAGATTATATAGATATGAAGTACCATTTTCCAATTTCTTATTATTATATAAAATTTCAAACAGTCTGGTTATAAATTTAGGTGTAGTTGAAAAAGAAAAAATTATTTATTATCCTACATAGATCCTTGGAGTATGTCAATATATTATGAAGCATTAACCATTCATGAGGACTCACTTTCTAAGTTGACATCATATATTGTAAATCCAAGACTTGGTGATTTTTTAGACAATGTAACCAACAGATTAGATTTTTCTGTTCCAAAGAGAAGAATAAATCTCTACAAATTCTATCTGGAAAGTTTTTGGTAATGCTGAAAGGAATTAATGTTGCAAACCAAAGCTTTAAATCCATATTCATGTTTATAAATTTCCTAAAATGGTCAAATAAATGATTTATTAGATTTGACCTAGTTAGTTTAGTTATACTGTATTGAAAATTTAAGGCCAGTGAGTACCATAATATATTGTACTTGTATAGAATAGTAGAATTTTTACATAAATTATTTTCATTTATTATTATAGTTGTATGCAACAATTTCCAATTAGACATATAACTCGGATTGATACATTCAATCACAGTTTTAAGTAAAGTTGCTCTTATATAAGATTCAATATCTGGTAAATGTATTCCTCCATGATCCCATTGTCTGATATGTTGGGTATATGCAATTTTGTTTCTTTTAGGGAACCACATGAATCTTAGAAAAATTGATGTTATTTTCTTAAGATGAGTTTTCACAGGAATTAACAAAGTGGCTTGTATAACATAAAAAATTTTAGGGAGAAGAATAATTTTAATCAACTGTAGTCTAGCTTCAAAAACTGTCAATAACTTATTATATTTACTCACTAGGGAATCTATTGTCGCTATGATCCTTCTATAATTAATATTCAATATATCTTGAATATTTTCACACAAGTCTATCCCCAAGTATTTTATTGTTGAGATATGTTCTCCTATGATATGATTCTTATCTATTTGAAAATCCTTTTTTTTATTTAATAATAGATATTTAGATTTTTGTTTATTAAATCGGAGTCCTGAGATCTTATGAAATTTCTTTATCAGATTATCTAATTCAACTAATGTTTCTTTTGAATTCAATAGTGTAAGAAGTATGTCATCAGCAAAGAGCATGATCTTGGAGTTATATTGACCAAATATATTTATTCCTTTTTCCTTTGGATTGTTTCGTATTAATATTGCCAATAGTTCTATAGCTAATGCAAATAAAATGGGTGACATAGGGCATCCCTTTTTAGTACCCCTTATAACTTGTATAGCCTCTGAAGTAAATGGTCCTATTTTAACCTAAGTTAAATTGTTTTCGTAAACCTTTTTAATAAATGTAATGAAGGAGATGGGAAAATTATAAGCTTCTAAGATTTTAATTAAATAATCCCAGTTCAAGGAATCAAAAGCTTTCTCAATATCTAGTCCAGTTATTAAGGTTTCTATATTTTCTTTGTTTAAATAATCAATTAATGTCAATATTCTTTTAATGTTATCATGTGGATGTCTATTTTGAATAAACCCAGTTTGGTCATAGTTGATAATTTTATTCATATGATTTTTTATTTTTTTTACCAATATAGACATAAATATTTTATAATCATTATTTAATAATGAAATTGGCCTATATGAGCTGCAATGGCTATCATCCTTGTTTTCTTTTAAAATGGGTATGATTAAGGAGTATCTCCATGAAGGAGGAATTAATGCATGAGTCTGAATTTCAATAAATGTTTTATGTAGCAATGAAGTTATATTTTTGGGGAATAATTCATAAATTTCTGTGATTAAACCATCCATTCCGGGAGATTTACCAGTTTTCTTTCTTTGATTGTATCAATGACTTCTTTGTGCATAATGAATTTTTGTAATTCACTTTGTAAACTTTCAGGGATTGGTTTAATATTTGAAATCACATTTTCTAAAAGGGGATATTCTGGTAAATTACTGTTACTTTTAAAATGATTTTTGAAATGACACTTGAAAGCATCTAGTATATCTCCTTTTTTCGAAACTTTCTTATCTTTTTCTTCATGTAGTATATTAGCAATAGAATTAGCTTTAGATTGCATTTTAACTTTAACAGATAAATTATGTAAGTGTTTTGGAGAGGTGGCATAAGAATTTATTTTTAACCTCTCCATGGCTAAATTAGTTTTCTGATTTAAGATGTCAATATATATTTTATTTAAGTTTTCAATTGTCATCTTATTCCCTAATAATTTAGGGGATTTTTTAGATTTAAATAATGTGAGATTCCTTTGTAGTTCTTGAAGTTCTGATTCCCATTCCTTGATTTTATTTTTATACCAAGCAATTGTTTTTCCATAAATATAAGCTTTTAATGAATCCCATACCATTACTATATTCGCTTCCGAGTTGTAGTTTACATCTACAAAGAAATTAAGTTCATTCACTAACCATTGCTTAAATTCTTTAATTTTTGTAATGTATGAAGGGATTCTAGTAAGAAAAGTTAGTGGTTTAAAATTTATTTGCACTTTTAGAACTAGAGAATTATGATCTGAGAGGGGGCAAGGAATTATTGTAAAAGAAGTAATTTTTGTTTGAAGATCCTGGGAAATGTATATCTTATCAATTCTGGTTTGGGTACCATATCTATAATCTTGATGGGAGAATAACAAGGAATTACTATCTATAACATTAAAGGTATCTTTTAATTTTAAAGATTCTGTCCATTTTTTAGTATTTTTGCAGTAGCTGTTAAACATGGAGATTTTTTATTAGTAGTTTCAGACGTATCTGTAATACAATTAAAGTCCCCCCTATTATTAAATTACCTTTAAATATGTTTGTAATTTGATATAAATGTTTTTGACTGTCCCCATCCCTATACCCAGAAACCAATATAGGTTTACTAGTGTCCACAATCTGTTACTAAACTTCAGAATGACTATAGCTATAAGAACCTCGTTGTCTACATATTTGTGTTTATTTCAGGATTTAATAAATTCTTTCTCCATAAAATTATTACCCCCCCCTCTTTTTTGTTTTAAAATTGGAACATGCTAAGTTCATGAAATCACTTGGGTACAATGTGAAATTATCATTGCTCTTGAAGTGTGTTTCCTGTAAAAAAATTATTTGAGATCTATTTAAATTTTGATATCTTAGTAAGTTAGATTTTTTATTTGGACTATATAGACCATTAATGTTTAACAATAATATAGAAAAGTCCATATCAGATTATTTTGAGGAAATATTTAAAGGTGTCATTGACTTTACCTGTAATCATCCCCTCCACAAAATATAAAGTATTATTGATTAGTACGTAATCAACTATCTCAGTGAAGCATGTTATCACTAAAGTACTCAAAAAATATACGTCAGGCTTGGTAAAAATAATGAACATCTTAAAAACTAAAATAAATACTAAAGTTAAAGTAGTTAGCTCATTAATCCCTACCTAACATGGAATGAAATACATTCCTATTACAACAGATTGAAACATCTGGTGAACTATCACTCTAACTTCCTTTTCCCATTCATTTGAGCTCCATATATACTGTAAATACTCAAGATGTCTAATAAACAACTATTATTTTGATTTTAAAACATTTGGTTGTAGAAGGCATTGTTTAATATGAATTAACTACTATATCATTACCATCTAAACATAGAAAACATATGCAGTTGAATTATACTAATTATTAAACTTATTCAGCTCATTTGTATCAACATAACCTTCCATATTGGATATGAATTCACTTGTTTAAAAACACAGACACTTTAATCCTTAATCACAAGTCTTGCAAGCAATAACATAAATTAAAAAAGAATAATATATAAACATATGCTTTCAAGAACTGTTCATCAGATTTAAAAGAGACTGTATAATTACCTTGTAATCTAAATATAGCCTTTAATATTATTATACTTTAGCTAATAATTATAGTAATGTTTTAGAAAGGCACTCAAAAAATGCATATATTTAAATTATCGAAGTGGTGTAAAGCATAGTAATTTCTATAAATATGTTAATCAGGTACTTATATCATTTTAGATGCTTGATTTACTTTAATAAAAATTTTAATTAAAGTATGCTTCAAACAACAACCAGATTTAGTTTTATGTTCTCTTGTAAGGGGTATAACTAGATAAGGAATATCTAGCTTGTTTCCTAAAGTGTGTTGTTTTGATTGTGCTTCTGTAGGGTACGAGTATACCAACAGCCAATCAAATCCTTATCTACTCGTTGCTATCTGGTAAAAAATAAACAGCTCCTGCAGGTAACAAGCGGTGGAACGTAGCTAGGATAGCCACGAACAGCTCAAATGGATGCCACAAAGTAACTGTAAAAACAGAACGTAAAATAGATGTCACAAAGTAACTGTTTGAACTAAACGTAAAATCCCCGATACTGCTGCCGAGCTTAGCAAATCTCCGGAATGCAGAGTATACTTGTGGATGTAAGTACAAAATCCATGAACTGTCACAATAGCGAAACCCAATTGCTCCAAACTAAAATAAGGTAAAAAAACGCTGAATAGTAGTACTGAATCCTTTATTGACAACGATAACACATCCAATAGCACTAGTTTAGCGCTTTCATCTGCACCATCGCAGACTTCATCAGAACTAGTGCCAACATCATAATCCCTTGATTTAAAAACAGTTTTTGGCGCCAACATTTAATTCTCCATTTAAAGAGACAGTAATCCACTACAGTATCACTATAAATACATAATAAAGCTAAAAACAATAAATTTAATAACATAAAAAAACATGTAAATTCTACTGAACGTTATTAAAATATATGTTCTACTAAACATTGTTAAAAGTTTAAAATGAATCCAGAATTAAAAAAGGTTTTATACTGATGAAATCATTAATACCTGGATTTCTGGTTGAATCAGTCAAAATCTGCCACTTGCTCTCTTTACAGGCTAGTCTTGTTTTCCAATCACCCCCAAAAAGTATTTCCTTCTCCTCATCTATAATGAAGAATGAAAATATATGTTCTTCACCACATTCCTTGATATGTCTGTATAGTGCATTTTTGCTATCCATTTTCTTAATTCTATAATAATGTTCATAAATTCGTTTCTTTAGCTCCCTTTCTGTTTTGCCTATATAATAGGCCGAACATTGTTTACATTGAGCTAAATATACTATGTGCTTGGTGCAACAATTGCCCCCTATACTCCTAATCCTAGTGTGGTTAATATCATTCAAAACAATATCACTGTTGGTATTAATGTATTTACATTGTTTACATCTTCCACACTTTCTAGTGAATAACTTTCCATTTTTATTTTCACCTTTTCTTAACTTTGAATTTTCCAATAACCTTTTTATATTGGGACCTGTCTTATACACAATCCTAGGTTTCTCACCTAAAATCTTTTTGTTAACATCCGTGACTGTTATAACGTCCCAATATGTATTTATAATGTCCTTAATCTTTATACTATAAGGGGTGTAGGTCAAAACACATACTCTACCCATATAGGCAAAACAGAAAGGGAGCTAAAGAAACGAATTTATGAACATTATTATAGAATTAAGAAAATGGATAGCAAAAATGCACTATACAGACATATCAAGGAATGTGGTGAAGAACATATATTTTCATTCTTCATTATAGATGAGGAGAAGGAAATACTTTTTGGGGGTGATTGGAAAACAAGACTAGCCTGTAAAGAGAGCAAGTGGCAGATTTTGACTGATTCAACCAGAAATCCAGGTATTAATGATTTCATCAGTATAAAACCTTTTTTAATTCTGGATTCATTTTAAACTTTTAACAATGTTTAGTAGAACATATATTTTAATAACGTTCAGTAGAATTTACATGTTTTTTTATGTTATTAAATTTATTGTTTTTAGCTTTATTATGTATTTATAGTGATACTGTAGTGGATTACTGTCTCTTTAAATGGAGAATTAAATGTTGGCCAAAACTGTTTTAAATCAAGGGATTATGATGTTGGCACTAGTTCTGATGAAGTCTGCGATGGTGCAGATGAAAGCGCTAAACTAGTGCTATTGGATGTGTTATCGTTGTCAATAAAGGATTCAGTACTACTATTCAGCGTTTTTACCTTATTTTAGTTTGGAGCAATTGGGTTTCGCTATTGTGACAGTTCATGGATTTTGTACTTACATCCACAAGTATACTCTGCATTCCGGAGATTTGCTAAGCTCGGCAGCAGTATCGGGGATTTTACGTTTAGTTCAAACAGTTACTTTGTGACATCTATTTTACGTTCTGTTTTTACAGTTACTTTGTGGCATCCATTTGAGCTGTTCGTGGCTATCCTAGCTACGTTCCACCGCTTGTTACCTGCAGGAGCTGTTTATTTTTTACCAGTTGGCTGCTATTGGAATATTTGACTACTCGTTGCTATGACAGCATTAAAACTATTCAGCAATTGTAAAGATAGGTGAAAACTGCTTCCCTAGCTCATGTGTACTGCAGTCTTAATAGACGTCTTATAAAAATTCATGAGCACTTAATTCCCGCTCAAACAATTGCAGTGACAACGAAAGAAAGAAAAAAAAAAGAAAACTGCTCAATATACTGATTCTCGCCCCTCACAAGGAACTCACTACCCATGGCCTAAACATATCAGGGTCAGCTCACATTGTGTTCATTGCACTTTAACCCTATTCGCTGTATACCCTCTGACCGCATACAATATTAATCAACTCGACCGACAGTGCTTCTCTATTCTGACCTGATATATCTGTACATCAGTTCCACACAAGCTGTAACTGCAACCAACAATATTGCACCATTCATTATCAATTTAGAAGGTGAAGTAAGACATCGCCAGAACTACAACAGTTCTCATCTTCTATTCCATAGAGAAATCCCACTAATTAACCCCGACAAGTAGAGATTGCCAAATACTTCAACAAGCCCTGCCTAGAATATTACTCCACCAACAACTATCTCCCTGAAAGAGGAACAAACATCAAGCTATTTCAAGTATCACCATTTCAATAATGCAGCCATCTAAGAAAGCCAAACCCCACTTTCAGTATCAGCTTTTTCCTCTAGCTGCAACATTAATCCCAGTCCTTGCAGCAAAACACACAATAACAAACCGGACAAGATTTCAGATGGGCATAACCCTGGTATACAACATCTCTCCATCAGTGCCCCTGAGACAAAAAATATGTTTTTCACCATAATACCAACCGCGATGTTTATGGAATTGCTCTCTAGGAGCATACACATTATTTAAGGCCATCGCGAAAAGCCTAACTAATTATCAATGACTGCAAATATATATACTATGCAATAGACAGTGGGCAGTATAACAAAGGTCAAAATAGGTAGGTAGGCATTAATTGTTATTTATGCAGCGAAGGAAGTTGATGTTTTAATACTGCAATGAATACAAATGTATGTGTAATCTGTGTATATTTACAGTTCATTAGATCACCTCTCCCATACATCACTCTAATGCATCGTCCAAAGACAGGGCACTCATTTCTCCTTAATTCTTAATTCCATACTGTTCCCGATCAAAGTATGTTAGCTACTAATCAATTTAACACTTTAATGTGGAATGAAATTTAGGTAGCATATTTCAAATGTAAAAAAGTAGATGTTTTATATGCACCTAGACTGACAACCAAACAACAGTTTGGAACAATCAAAGCCAATCAGATAAAACACATATATATTTACTCTACCATTACTAAATGATAAGCAAGGTAAACTCCAGATTTATATTACAGACAATTTTCAACATGTTATAACTGCAACTCGAATTAATCTCTTTCCTACCATCCTCATTCATGTCAGCAATGAGCAAATAACTTCTTGTTGCTTTAATTTTAACTGACAGATCTCATTTGCGTTTCTCCATTTAAAAATAGGAACGTTTCGTAGTTACGAGGAACATTTCATTATTATTGTCTGAAAACCCTATAAATGCTACTATACAAGTCTCAAGCTGAAAATAACAATAAGCATTTTAATAAAAGGATAATTAATTAATTAAATAAATAGACACTAGTAGTATGAAATACATAGTTATAAAACATATTATAACTTTGATATTACAAGATTAAATAAATAGCTATATTAAGTAATAGAAATTTTTAACATGTATTTATTAAAACAAAGAGAAGAAGAGAAACTTAAAAGGAGATGAGGAAAGGAAAGAAATTATTGGCAAGAGATAACTGTAACTAATATTAAATTGATAAATCATGTATAAAGAGTTATAGGAAACATACCTTTTCTTGTATATATACATATATATATATATATATATATATATATATATATATATATATATATATATATATATATATATGTTGTGAATAAATGCATGAGATTAAAGATACATAGTGAGACCATTTAGATGCTTTTAACAGTTAGGTTGCAGTTGACACTTTGAGAGATTTCATAGAAGTTGGTACTTTGGATTCAGTTTTCTGTTTCTTCTTTTTAACATCAGTCCAGCCATTTTTGTCAGTGGTTCTCTTCAGGGATGGGGATGCCCATTCCATATCTTCAGAAATGGTTATAATGTTGTTGTTTTGAATGAAATGTAAGGCTTCTTTCAGACTGTTGAAGGTTCTCATCTCACTTAGGTGCATTATTTTAATTTTTGCAGGAAAAGCTACTTGAGCTTTAATATTATTCTGTTTTAGAGTTTTTTTTAGAGGCCATACCTTTTTTCTCTGTTCCAGCACTTTATTGGAGTAGTCATTGTCAAATCTTATTGTATTCTGGTTATATTTTGTAGGACTTTTCCTCCAAGCTGTTTTTAACACCAGTTCTTTGTCCATAAAAGATAAGAATTTTACTATAATTGATCTTGGTGGTATAATGGATGTTGATGAAGTTGTTGCTGAAGTTTTATTATCCAGAGCATGATGGGCCCTTTCTATTCCAAAGGAAAAACCTTCTTTAAGATTTAGAACCTCTGGTATCCAAGAGTTTAGGAAAGATAAAATGTCCCCTCCTTCTGTTTTCTCAGGTAAACCAAAAATCCTGATGTTTGACCTTCTCTCCCTATTTTTAAGACCATCTAGTTTGTTAGATAACCATGTATTTTGCTTCAGGAGAAATGCTATTTGTGTTTCCCCCTCTTTGAGCCTTTGATCAATGTCAGACAAAAAAGTTTCGATGTTTGTTAACTTTGACTGGTGTTGCTGAAGTATTTCTTTGAAGACTTCTCTTTGTTTCTGTTAGTTCTCTTCTAGATTCTCCAGATTAATCTTAAAATCATCCATTTTTGTTGATAATTCTTGTAATGTGTATGTCACCAGGTGTAGTTCCTTTTTTAGTGTCAAGTCAGCATGAGAATTCTTTAGGTTGCTCATCTCTTCAGATGCTGTGTATAGACTTCTAAGTAATTTGACAAGAAATTTCTTTTAGAAATCCACCAAAATTTGTATTTAGTTCCTTTAGACTATTAACTAAATATTTGTAGTAGTTTTGTTAGTAATAGATAATTTAATTTCCTGAATTTAGTACTAATCTATGGAGCTCCAAAAAATGCTGCTTTCAGTAAGACATTCTGGCTCCGCCACCACAGTTTTGTGATTTTGAGTTTCATTGTTGTGACTGTTCGGTGTTATGTGGTTTCATGTATGTGGTCTCAGTGTTTTGGGTTTTGTTGTAATGGGCTTTCATTTTTGTGCAGTAGATCGACACACACACACATATATATATATATATATATATATATATATATATATATATACATATGGGTCTACCTGAGATGGTCGACAATTCATTTGATCGACTTTTATTTGGTCGACAATTCATTTGATCGACAGGCAGATTACCCCCCCTCCCCAATGTTGTGCGACCCTGGAGTAGTTGATATATATAGTTCGGGGGGTGTGGGGGGTGAAGCCCCCCAGATAAAACTGCTTGTCGATCAAATGAATTGTCGACCAAATAAAAGTCAATCAAATGAATTGTCGACCATGTGAAGTAGACCCATATATATATATATATATATATATATATATATATATATATATATATATACATACATACATACATATATATTGCTTTGGACTATGTATGCCTTGGAGGTGAATTTAAATGGGGCCATCAAACAATGCAGACATATCTTCAAATAAATTTAACAAGATACAAAATACTGTAGCACTGGTCAGTAATGAGAACATACCAGTCATGTGTTTGTTTAATAAGGTTCCAGACCTTCTAGAAATGAAAGTGTTTACTGTCCTTTATGTTATATTATACAATGACTGGTCATTAGCATTCAAAAACGAGCATGCTGATTGGCCAGCCCAACCAGCGTGTCCATTGTAAATCCGAGAATATATCAACAGGAAAAGGTCCGGTTGCCCGGACTTTTTCCCATTAGTATATCTCGCATTTTTTTTTTTAATACAAAACGAAAACGGAAAACATTTTATGTTCAGGAGATGGCACAGACAGAAATAAAAGGATAATCAGGTATTTTCTACATAACTTAAAAAACTTACCTGATTATCCTTTTATTTTGTCTGTCCCAACTCTCCCTAACATAAAAAGTCTCCCGTTTTCTTCTTTTTTTTTTTTCTTTTTTTTATTGATTATAACAAAGAAGAAGAAGCAACGGAGATCTTCCTTTCTCCGTTGGTACCTCTTCACAGCCCTGATGTACTGCGTAATCAGTGCAGCACATGTCCCATATGCATGTGCAATTCATCAAAACAAGGCAGCAATATACCACCAGCCACAGAAGAACAGCAATGCGCTGATATACAAAGACATTCCCCGAGATCCATGAAGCTCGGCGCAAGGCCGGCATAAGGCTTGCACCAGCCGTGTGGCGTATATATGGAGTAGTTGCACCATATGCATATTAATGAAGGCATGCAGCCACCACAGCCACGTGCATAGGAAACGTGCGCAAGTGCATGGGGCGTAACGAAGTTGCGCATGGAGGCTTGTCAATGTTGGCTGTCGATGAGCAACCTAAACTGCTGAATATTATATTCCGCCTGGAATAGTAATCGCACCTATAAGTGTCCGTGGATACTGAAACATATGCAAAGCATGCAAGATAGTCCTTGCGAACAGAAAATGAAGAAGCAAACACAAATGCATGGTAGGGAATAATGGGTCCCTACCCTTGAACAAATGACATAAAAACCGTGTGCCCATAGTCCAACGTAGTGTTGATAGCTATACCATGTGGAAGTGAAATGTATCATATGTTAGCGCGCCGCCAGTAGGTATGTCCAGCCCAATGGAGAGGGTCACCAGCTGACCCATAATGTGAGGGAGGGTACATAGCTGTGCAGATGTGTCCATAACAAAATACACGAGGAGAAATGTAGATATATGTAGTGACCGTATGTCCGAATCATATCCCACAAGGCATGTAATAGTCACATACAAAAGGTATGTCCAATGTCCGTATTTCACATACCAAATGTGATAGGAAATAGCATACGCATGTAAACGAAACAGAAGGAGCATATAAACAGCTATAACAATAAGGACACATGTAGGTCAAAAGGAACAGTATGATCCGTACCGTCGACTAAGATTACCACCTGTCCCACTTTGTGAGCGACAATCCCTCTGTGGGCAGATGTGTCCTGGCACAAACTTGTAAAAATGGCAAATGTCCAGAGAATATATGACATAATTATTCCATAGACATCATGAAATAGTTGCATTAAACATTTTTCACTGAATGTATATTACATAAATGTCATAAGAAACAGAATAAGACACCGAAATGCTACAAGAATAAGCTTAGATATAGGCAAGAATTGTAAGTTCTATCTGCCGAACTGACCGTGAGTATGTGTCGGCCTGTAAAATGTGCTGTGTTCACAGCAAATGTCACACTGTGGCCAATTGAAAAGGTGGAAACACAACCATCGACTGTGGGGAGGCATTGTCCACAACAGTCGGACATGTGCAAGGAATAGCTTGGACATAGGAAAAGGTGCCATCCTACCAATGAGTACAACAGGCTGGCAAAATCCGGAAGTCAGTGGTATAATCCAAATTTGTATGTGACACAGTCGAACGAGCAGTACTCGGATATACCAACCAAGTAATGAAAGTGAAGTATGGGCGTGTACCTATGTGCGTGAGGTATAGCATGTGGAAAGCAAACTTGGCAGGGCAGTCCACACAACCATAAAGGTACCTGACACATGTAGGGTAGTCAATGTGTTACTCTGGCCGTGTCATGGGCCAACAACCAAAGTAGTGCTCTATGGGGTGTGATGAATTTGCGTGTGAGGGGTGGGTGGCTAATGGCAAAATCCTCAAAGACGATACTGTGTCGTATGCAGAAAAAGTGAATCGGAGGTGTACGAGGGGGCAGCAGGTGAAGTGGAAAGAAACACAACCACATGTAGAAATAGCTGCAAGACAAGCAGACAGGCCATAGTGAAGAACACAATCCCACAAACATATCAATATGGAAATGTGTGAGACAAATGTATAGATATGTCACCGTCACATACCCACAGATGGGTCCTGATGGAACTGGCCATAACAAACGCAACACACCTGGATGCATAATGGCCTACCCAGCATACCCTCCACACCACACAACCTGTCTCCATACCAGAACATCCAGCAAATCCAGCCGTACTTGGTCCACTGGTTCGTTGCAGACACAGCTACACACAGTGACTCCTATGCATATGTAGTAGGTATTGTCACCCTAGGCAGTGTCAGGATTGCAAACCATGTATCCCCTGCATGTAAACCCCCCTGCACATTTTTGTAAAGCCACAAATATCTTCGGTATCTGACTTGTTTTGGTCTTGTCCAATTTTTGGGATGTCCCTCATGGGATAACCAACCTGTGTAAATAGTAGAATTGGTATGATGACATGATGACCAATCCTGTAGATATCTGGACACAAGTCAGAACGTGCAGTGGAGGTCCATGACACTGTCCAGCCCTAAGTGGGCATGCATAACCTACTACCCAGGATAAAACACCTTCCCGTGACGCACGTGTCCCGACACAAATAGGAGGGAGAATATAATGCACACATTCGCATAGTGGCAAATGGCATGAGGGTGAGGAAGACACTGACGTAAACAGGTTAACCCTGATCAAGTGTGAGGGACACTGACTGTGTGCAGGCATGACCGACCATACCTGTCAACCTGTGTGAGCAAGATATCTGGACAGAGCCATGAATACAAGTGAGACAAAGGTCCAAAAACAGGGACAATTTGTAAAGATAGCTCTTAGAAACATAGAAATATGATAGAATAACAGTTTGCACATTGGCATTAATGTCCGGAGTATGAAGTCTGAAACCCAACTGTCTGTCAGCACGTTCCGACTGCAACCTTTAATGCTGAGCTACTGTTGTGCCAGAACACAACAGCATATTACAGAGGTCCGTACCATACCACTCAACTGTCTAGATATTTGCAGAATGACCAGAGGTTTGTCTCATATTGTTGTTGTGTGCCTCCGACAATCTGCACCAGTCTGGTAAATAGCTGAGGATTGACATCACTAAATAATGAGAAATATCTTGAGTTTAAGACTCCACATCCTTCAGAAAAGTCATGCTAATGCAAAACCTAGTATTCTATCAACGTTCTAAGCTTGTAAGAGCAATCGTTAAAATGTGTCCCTATTTGTCCCCCCATTGTGTAGGTTTTGCACAGATTTGGTGCCCTAAGAGGTTGAGAGGTATGGTCCGTACATATTTACAGTAACAACCCTTCACATTTGTGTAATGTACAACTGCATACTGTATGACTGTATACAGGTAATAGTCAAATGTGAATGGGAACACCCCTCACCATGGAGTATGGACTGTAACAACCCCCCCATAATATGTATTGCCAACATAATAAGCTGCTGACAGGGGCTTAAACACCTGTGTCTATAAACACAGGTAAAAATTCATAATAGGGAGAAACTCCCTGTCCATATGCTTCGTCTGACATTTGAACTCAGCCAGGGAAGTTCCAGTCACCAGGCGGACAAGCATAAATCCAGATCACTACATGAAAACCCTGACAATCAAAGACCTGTATGTGCCAGGACTATATGCCTTGGTGTTCTGCATATCCTTGGAGTGATTAACAATGCAGCTGGGGTCCACAGCAGTAGGCAATTGGGAATGTGTAATATGTAGTACCACATTTTTCCCAGCAGGAGAATGGATGCCTGTGTTGTAGGTGAAGCGGTGAGGCATATGTTGATGTAGCTAAGTACTATGGGTATGCATATCAATGAGGCAGAACACCAATAGAATAGTGGTTCCGGCATTCGGCCAACGTGAATGCAGTCCCGGTTGACCTACGACCACTGCACATATAACTTTAAAGTGTAATGAATGTGTTCGTGCTGTACACACATTTAAATATGTAAAGGTGAACGTGTGTTTCGCAGCAGTCCATAAACTGGAATACAGATATGTAACTGTTATGGTCAGAATTATGAAAGGCCACGTAAGCACAAATATCTATGAAACATATGTAACCCACAATAAGGATATGCAAGTGCGCGTGCGCGTGTGTAATCCGCTCACAGCATAGCAAATGAATGCTGTTTTCTCCACGTTATATGTACATGGCTCATACCTGTTAACCCCGTAAAGTACGAAACCGGACAAAGCCATGAAAACAACTGGTACAAATAGGGACAATCCCCAGATATTACCCTAACAAACATAGAAAGTGGATAGAATAACAGGTGTGTCACTAGCATGGATTCTCTGAAGGGTATGTAGTTGTAACGTGAAATGTTTGTCATTATTTACCAACATCACTCTTTAATGATATGCCACTAAATTGCCAGATAGACACAAGGTTATGAAAAATGGACCAAAGATAAGAGGCAAACAGCTGTACATGCAGCGAAAATCTGTACAGTTGAAAGGTATGATATGGATATATATATATATATATATATATATATATATATATATATATATATACATACACACATATATCCACAGACTTAAACCAAAGCAAATTATGAAGTGAGGAATGTACAGACATATGTATATATGTACATATATATATATATCTATACACACACGATACATGAATAGATATATACACAACAAACATATGTCCCTGTACATATAACACATGTACATAAATAGGTCACGGTATAGCTATTATGGATAGACAGACAGACATGCAATGAAGGTGAATACACTGCTGCTTTCCAAACCATTGCCCGGAAAGTACCAGTGTGACAGGGCCTGCAAGTTCTACACGTTAAACATGAATATAGGTGTCCTTTGCAGGACCCCAAAAATTGATCCCGTATGAAGTGCAAACCATCATTGATGCAAAAGATGTCACAGCTGCAACTATGATATAGCTGTACATGCAACAGTAGCAGGTGCAAGGGTAATAACACATGGGTCAATAGAATGTATGACATACGACCTGATATCCGGAGAGTGGGGAGTGCTCAAAAGTGTCTTCACACTTTATTATTGCTCACATTAAACATGTCTAATGGGTACTGTGGAGGGGTGTCAGGTATGGGAATCATGGGTATGCAGAAATGGGCCTAGGTGTTGGTTGGCACAAATCTATTAGGTACGCCCCATGGGAGTGATCAATATACCTATGTGGGTATAGCACATGCCTATATTCTCCAAAAAGGTGCAACCCATCTTCTGGATATTATGTAAACCATTGGGGGAAGATGTAGGGACCTATATCAGTGTCATGTAGGTAATTATCATGGATGGACATGCATACGACCAAGATGGTAACCATACCTGCCAAACTTTCAGAATAAGACAGCTGGACTAAGGCATAGTACATGAAATACAAATAGGGACTATATTAAATATACCCCAGACAAAGTCAGAACGTTGATAAAATAATGGCATAGTCAGGAATATGAATGTTATGAGAGTTAGTAATCATGAAATAGAAATGTCAGTCATTATTACCTAACCTCACCGTCTGTCATGCCTTGCCAGCAATCTACCAGAAAGGCACATTATTATGACAAATGTAACAAAATCATAGGTCAAACCTCGAGGCATTTACCCATAATGTGTACAGGTGAGAGATATGAAGGTAACCTGTCCTAAATAAATGTACAGAACTAGTGATACTAGGTGGACAGGTGAGAAGAAAGACATCAGGACAAATGACAAAACATGTACAAGTCAAAAGCATGTATTTCGACAAATGTGAATGACAACATATGTCCTGTGAAAGTGAATGTGGAAGGTTAATAGCCTCAAAAGACATGTGTCCCTCAGGGTGTCATGCAGTGTCACCGATACAGTGTCCAGTCCCCCATACTCGTACGTGAGCTCTGCCACTGACGGAAAGCGCAAATACCAGTGTACACATAAGGTACATGATAGAATAATTAGTGTGGATATCACCTGTTGGCCTGTGTGAGGAATACAACCCTCTGGGTGGGTGTGATGTGCAATAGGAATGTAATGGCATCTGGCCTGTGATGGCGCCATATATTGTGTGTATTGGTGTAAGAAAACTGATATCCTGTATCAGAAACATACCTCGCAAATGTACAGAGTCTCACAGAATGTGCAGATGTTTGCCTCATATGTTTGGTGTGTTCCTCTTACAATCTGTACCTGTCTGGCAAATACCTGAGAACTGAAGTCATTAAAAAATGACAAAAAGTTGAGTTTAAGACCCCAAATCCTTCAGAAAAGTCATACTAATGCAAAACCTATTATACTGTCAACTATCTACGTTTAAAAAATAACGTGAAACAAGCACTCAACCAGAGCACGGAAAATGTCACCAAATAAATCCAAGATGTAAAAATCACGAACACTTTTATTAAACAGTAGGTTAAAGCGCTTTTCGTCAACCAAGTAGGTAGACTTCCGCAGGACAAATTATCTACATGCCTACCTGTTACACTTGGAGTTCCGCAAGGATCTATTCTTGGCCCTCTTCTCTTCACCATCTTTGTTAATGACCTGCCCACAATCACCCCCCATGCCACATGCATTCAATATGCAGATGATTCGACTATCATCAGCACTGCCTCCAACCTGGCAGACCTCACTGCTTCAACCCAAGACACCTTCAACCTAATAGAAAAATGGTTCTCAAGTCGACAACTAGTTCTCAACCCCAACAAAACAAAACTACTTACTTTCTCACCCACTAACAAGACTCACCCCCGCCCACTTTCACAATTACATCCTCCAATGGAATCACTATATCACCAGAAGCTCACACAAAGCTATTAGGTGTTACCATTGATAACTCCTTAAATTTGACACCCATTTCAATCTTACCATCAAAACCGTCAATAAAAGCTTGGCTCTCTCTATAAAGTAAAACACTTTCTCCTCCTCACGCTAAAATTACAATTGCCAGCACACACCTACTATCAACTCTTTTCTATGCCTCCCCCTCTTTACAAACCTAAACAAGACAACCCTTAACAAACTTGCTTCTTG